>NW_013954335.1:1600-2409 GCF_001266775.1 Austrofundulus limnaeus | reverse complement strand
ACTGGTCCAGGCTCTGACTGGTTCTGATCACTGGTCCAGGCTCTGACTGGTTCTGATCACTGGTCCAGGCTCTGACTGGTTCTGATCACTGGTCCAGGCTCTGACTGGTTTATTTCCACTAACAGCTCGTGTTTTGCCTCACGTTAATTTGCCTCATGCACACAGATAAGAGCAGGACAACAAGCCTGGCTGCAGCTCAGACTCGGTCTCCATGTTTTCTCCAAATGAAAGCAGAAAAAACGCGCGTACCTCTGCGTCGTGGACAAGTCCGGGGAAGGTCGCTGACATGGTCTCTCCAAAGTAATTTTCTTTCTTTTCCCTTTTCCTCCCTGAGCCGATCGAACAAATAATGATGTGAAATAAAAAATGTGATTTAAAATCCGGTCAGAGACGCAGAGAGCTGCTGAAGTTCTCCTCGGTTGTCGGTGAAAAGCTGGCGGAACGCGCGCGTCTCCTCTGCGCGGACGGGGCTGGCGCACGGATTTTGTACTTGCAGGGTATTTCTGTGCTGATGTCGTAGGTCCCTTGGTAATATAGAAGTTAGAAAATGAAGCATCAGCACTGAGGAATGGGAGGACAATAGAAAGGAGCGGAACATCCCAGGAGACCCGGAATAAATATTGGATCTTCGGCCCAATAAGGAACCGAGCCTCTTCCAACGCGTTTTCCTGGACATTTTTCCTTTTTCACTCGGTTTTCACTCGGTTTTCACTCGGTTTTCACTCGGTTTTCACTCGGTTGCTGCTCCTTTCCGTCGTGTTGTTGTGTTGTTGTGTTGTTGTGTTGTCAGAGGCTCGCTGTGTAACTAT
>NW_013954335.1:0-600 GCF_001266775.1 Austrofundulus limnaeus | reverse complement strand
ATTAATTAATTAATTTAAACCTGAGGCACAGTTGAAGCTGGGGGGCTTTACGCAGAGCAGTGGTCACACGGTACCGGGGGTCTCAGAGCTCCGGTGGTCCCGCGGTCTCCAGGCAGCAGATGGGTCCTGAAGTCCGGACTGGACCGGTCCTTCTGCCGCCTGAAGAGGCAGGAGAAGCTCCTGAACCCCGGCCTCAGTCCTGCAGACCATGAGCCGCAAAGCAACAAACGCGCAGTTTGAACTGCGTCAGATTCGGTCAGGAAGAAGCGGGTCGTGTTGATCAGAACCGGATGTTTAATATGATCAGTCCAGAACAGACCACTATAATCTGCAGTCATTTAATCTGGTTTATTACTGCCGGCTAATCCCGGCCTGCTTTAAGGCATCAGTAAGGATGAGATTTATGTCAGGATGGAGAAATAAAACTGATAATTTATTTTTCTTGTTTGTAGAGAGGAACAGGCTCATGTGGGCCTCGGTTCTGACCCAGACTGCACGTGGTGTTCATCAGTCTGCCTCCAATCAGATGGTCTCCAGCGTCCGTTAGTTTCCGTGCTGCAGTCTGTGTGTGTGTGTGTGTGTGTGTGTGTGTGTGTGTGT
>NW_013954334.1:16118-31674 GCF_001266775.1 Austrofundulus limnaeus | reverse complement strand
GGGTGGATATAGCTCGCTAGCAGCCTCGCACCGAGGACCTATCCACGTCATCATTTACCCAGAATGCTTTGTGTAAATAAAATGGCCCCGTCCATGTAATWTAATTTTTAAACTTTTACTTTAAAAATTATAAAAACTGAACATCCTACAGTATTTTTAGTCTTTATTTTACAATTAAAATATAAGTTTATCAAAGTCAAATGCTTCGTCACAGAGCTGTTCTCTCCTATAGAGTTGCAGCTCATTTGTCTAAATAAAACATCAGCAACAAGAAACAGAAGTGGCTAAAACAGCTTAAAGCTGATTTAAAGGCATCAGTCAGGCACAGCTGTTAAAGAAGCAGGTGAAAACAGATTTGGATCAGAACCGACCCGTCTCTCCACAGACTGCAGCAAACAGCTCCAGCCTGGCAGCAGCATCAGCACTGCTGAGGCAGACGAAGATGAAGAGTTTTCATCGGCCTCCAAAGAAAACCTCAACTCTCTGACCGCCGTGTCGTTACATCAGATTAACATCGATCGCCTCCACCGGACAGAGCCGAGTCCCAGAACCGAGTCCCGGGGTGAACTTCCTGAAGAGGGAAACGATGGAGCTCACGGATCGATCAGTTTAAAAATAAACTCGTCTTTTGTGACGACGAGACGGAAACAGGAAGTCCTTCAGTTTGATTCGATTAAACTGAAGAAATTAGAAAAAATTACCCAACTTTTCTAAACGAGACAACTGTGTTTTCATCAAACTGCAGACAGATGTAAAGACAAGCAGAAGATYAGCTAAAGGTAGCAAAACAACAGGTAAAAATAAAACAACTACAGTAGCTAACTAAAGGCCAACTGTAGCAAAACAGTTGTCAAAAGCTAAATAGAATCAAAAGTACTTTTTGATCCTGAGGAAAAGTAGTTAGCTTTTAGCAAACAGCAGCTAAAAGCTAAAATTAGCTAAATAGTTGACAAAACTAAATTAAGACAAACAGTTGCTTGAATTATTGCAAAAATGTACCTAAAAGCTAAAATTAACAATACTGTAGCTAAAAAGGTAAATGTAGGAAAGAACAGCTAAAAGCTAAATACTGCAAAACTGTAAATAAAAGCTAAAAACAACTAAAATGTAGCTACATCCTAAATAGAAAAAAAATTAAGCTAACATTAGCAAAACCATTAAAACCTAATTAACAAGATTTTAGCCAAAGGGTCAACAGTAGCTAAATATCTTTATCTTTAGAGTATATCAGTTTTTATTTTCAATTTACACTGTATAGWTACCAAAGTATGCTTATTGTTCTCTGTGTTCKTTTAGTTCCTCATAGTGTTTATAATTATTTCTTCCTTGTGTGCGCTAATATTTTTCTTTTATATTTTATCTCTAATGCTTACTTGAACAGTTGCTGCTGTAATAATTGCAATTTCCCCCGGGGATCAATAAAGTATTCTGATTCTGAAATCTAAATGCAGAAAAACTGTACCTATAGTCTTAAATTAGCAACGCAGTATCTAATGACTTCATGTAAAACAATCAAAGCTAAAAGCTACGGTCAGCTAAAACATAAATAAAACAAAATTGTAACTAAAAGCTAATATCAGCAAAACTGTAATTAAAAAGACAGTAGCTAAAAGCTAAAATTAGCAAAACTGTACCTAAAAGCTAAATGTTGATGGTTCCTAAAAAGCTAAATAAATTATAAAGTAAGCAAAACTTTAATTAAAAGCTAAAATCAATACAGTAGCTAAAAGCTAAAAGGGACATATGATAAAAATTGAGCAAGCAGATCACAGCAACAAAATGAATCTGTGTTTGTTTTTGTGAATAAAGTTTAGAAATTCAAAAAGTCACAAAAGATTGTTCCTGAGTAAAACTGTTAAATACGAAGATAACAGCATCACGCTGTGGGACTGTGGACAGGAGGAGGACTACCTTCAGATTCTATCTCAGACCCCCAAGAACTGAAAACCCAGACCCAGCTCCTGATCCGGTTCTACAGGGACCAGATCTCCTGAGCAAAACAAACTTAATTCATCTTAGAAAGGCGCTATATAAGTACAGTCCATTTACCATCTACTCCTGTCTGGGAGGAAAAAACTGTTTGAACTTATTAACAAGCATTTAGCCACATTATTTACGACGATGAAGATCTGCATGTCGACATTGTTTAGCCTGCAGATCGATCTTCATGTTTCCTGACTCACGCTTCCTGACGGCGTCGTTACGAGAATAAACGGCTGCAATGAAAGCTTGAAGCTTTTTAAAATGCCCCCGTGCCAAAAGCAGACACCTAAAATATTCAGAGGTGATTTGTTCACCTCCCAGAATCAGATAGTGAGATATCACCGGCTGCTGGACCCTTCAGCTGTTTGCTGCGGCCGATTGAGCGTCAGACAGAAATCGATTACTGGCGCCGAAATGTGAGCAAACAGCCAAAAAATGTTCCCCACAGTCATAGGAGAGTTACTGAGGACRCCATGTGACGGGACGACAAGAAGGAAGAGCCTCCATTAATCACACGTGATCCAGACCGCTGCAAAGAGCTCCATCWGCACTGCAGCCGAGCTCGCAGCCGAAGGACGTTTGGTCGTCAGAGGAGGCTCGCAGCCGAAGGCCGGCTGGTCATCTCAGCCACACATGCTGCCCCCTGTCCAAAAGAGAAAAGGTCGAGACTCCCAACATCTCAGCACCTGAGCAAACAAACACACCTGACCGCTGCTGATGGGTGAACGCTGAGTCAGCGATTCCTGTTTTTAGCTTCTTTTGTTCAGCACACTTTAGCTGTTTGATATGTCAAAAATATTGGCTGAATCTGGATCAGCGAGTCGTTACTTTTAAATATTTGTAACTTATACAAAAAATCCCAAAACTGAAAGCTACTTCAGCTGTTTTWCTTCTGCTAAATTATTGATTATTTATGCTAATATTAGCTCTTAGTTATGGTTTTACTCACTTTAGCTTTCTGCTAATATTTTGTACATGGTAGCTTGCAGCTATAATTTCATTAAATGTAGTGTTTAGCTATAGTTRAGCATTTTATCACGGTTATGTTCATTTTACCTTTTAGCTATTGTTTGTGAATTTTAGCATTTAGGTGTAGCTTAAGTGATTTTAGATTTTAGCCGCAGCTTTTCTCTTCAMCTTTTTGTAATTGTTTTGCTGATTTTAGCTTGTAGCTACAGTTGATTTATTTAGCTTATAGCCATTGTTTTGATCATTTGAACTTTTGCTATGATTTTACTACTATTAATACAACTGTTTTGCTAAATGTAGCTTTTAGCCTCTGCTTTGCTCATTTTAGTTTTAGCTAGAATTTTGTCTTATTTTTTATTATTTTGTTAAAATTTGAATCTTTAACACATTTCAGCTTCGGTCCTTCGGCTCTCAGTTTTCATGAAGGTATTTTCACTGAGAAAACAGCTTCGTCTGACACTTTGTTCAGAAAAAAGGCAGCTAAAAGCTAAAAGCTGTGATGAAAGAACAAGTGGTGAAGTGGTGAGACGAGCAGAGAGTGTAGGAAGAAAAGAAAACAGACGTGGGAAGAAGTAAAAAAAGAAACYTCTCTGGCCACTGAAGTGGTTTCTCTCTGCAGCCGAAACAAACAGAAACTGAACGGTTTAATAACAGCTAATGAGGAGCCGAAGATGATTAAAGCTGCTGCAGAACACTTCCTGCTTCCTGAAACCTTTTATCCTCCGCTGTCAACAGAAACATCAGGAGGAAAAATTAAAACATTTAACCTGAAAATTTGAGTATTTCTGTTTGATTCTTTTGTTTTGTCTTTTCTAAGCAACACGCTGCTTCTCTCAGCTTTATTATCACTTGCAGCTGAAGGCAGGTGATCATGATTTTACCTGGGAGTTATGAATATCAGCTGTTTACGTAGCTCTTTAGCTTTGAAATTCTGTTTTGCAATTTTCAGCTTTAGATACAGTTTTGTCAATTTTAGCTTGTAGGTAAAGATATACTAAATATATAGTTTTTGATTACACTTTATTTATCTTTTAGCCTGTTTTGCTTCTTTAGCTACTAGCTTCTGTTTAGCACTTTAACTTTCAGCCTCGGTATTGCTAATTTTGCCTCTAGCTATCGTTTTGTTTACCTTTTAGCTGCAGATTTGTGAATTTTAGCTCACTAAATTCAGGTTTTAACTACAACATATTTCTTTAGCTTTTAGAATCTTTTTGCTTCTTTACATTTTAGCTTTTTTAACCTTCTGTTCATCTCATTAACGTTTACCCTCTGGTTTGCATATTTCAACTTTCYCAACAAATAACGTTCAGCAACAATTTGGGTAATTTAGCTTTTTGTTTTGCCGATTTTGCTTTTAACTATGTTTTGCTTATTTGACCTTTCAGCTACTTGTTATTGAATTTTAGCTACAGTTTTACTAAATTTAGTTTTTATCTACAGTTTAGCTCTTTAGATTATACACTCTTGCTAATTTAGCTTTAGCTTCTGTTTAGATCTTTAGCTTGTTTGGGCTACTCATTTAAACTTTAGCTACAACTAACTTTTGCAGCTTTTTGCCATATTTAGCTTTTGGCTATTGTTTTGATAATTTTGCTAGTTAATGCTCATAAATTCAGTCAATTTTAGCTTTTGTCTCTTATGTAATTTAAATTCTATGAAACTGCAGAAAGTCAGTCTAATTCAAGATGGCCGCCGCAGCTAAACTTATTTGGAAAACACTAAAATATTTTTCAGACTCTGAGCTAAAGATTGTTGTGGTAGTAGCTGAGAGTCATCTCTACCTGATCACAACAGCTGCAGGTGTTCTGACACTTTCTGTTTTTTTTTTTTTTTTCATCAGAATACTTAATTTTTTTATGTTAAAAACAGGACYGGTCCACGCTCGTGTCCAGGTGCGCGCTCATCTAAAACACGGTCACGTGCACCTCCACCTGAGATGAATCACGGCGCCAACTTTTTTCTGAAGGACGGAACTCTGCAGGCGCTAAATGTGCGCACAGATGCGTCACACAGGTAGATGCCCGCGCGCGCGCGTGACCTTTCATCCGCCTGGTTCCGAGCCCTGCAGGTCCAGATCGGTGCGTGGTGCAGTGTGGTTCCGACTCATCATGCAGTCTGGACTCACCAGAGCAGGTTGTTGTGTCTCAGCAGCCGCGGCGGCTCCTCGGTACCAGCTGGTTCTGACGGGTTCTGCGGCAAAACAGAACCACTGCGGTCCACATGAATCCCGAGCGTGCGTGTGGAGGTTCGGTCTGTTTCCTGTCAGGTGCAAACAGACGTGATGCAGGGAAACCGGCAGAAGAACTCCGCTGCTCTCCGATGCAGCCTCCCTCCTCCTCCTCCTCCTCCTCCTCCTCCTCACCGCTGGGTTGGGCATGCCCAGTCCCTGCCTCCTCCTCTTCATCCCATGAGGAGGAAGAAGCTTCCCTCAAGTAGGAGCAGAGGTGGGCGTAGTTCTACTAACAGCACTAATTTTTCCATTTAGCGGATTAGCATTTTCACTAACAGCTAATTAGAGCAGGTATGATAAAGGCATGAAGAAGGACCTGTTCCAGGAAGGAGACACTCCTCTTAGCAGTTAGCCATTATTTTTTATTGTTGGCTTACATAATTTTTACTTGTTTAGAGTTACTATAAAATACTTGTTAGCTTCCTGCACATATTTAATTCAATTTATCTCTGCAGAGTAATTCTGCTAATTTTTGTTTGAAGTTAGCTTCCACAGTTTTTATTATTATTTCTGCAGTTAGATTGACTATTTTTTTTACAAGTTTAGATTTAGCTTCCGAAGTTTTTTATTTATTTGGGTCTGCAGATTTTTGTAAAGATTTGTGTAGAGTTAGCTTCCGCTAATTTATTTACATCTGTGTAGCACTAACGAAGCTATACTTTTAGCTTGCCAGGCTAACTCTGGTTAGCTGTGCCCACCACAACTGAAGGTCCGAACATATTTCTATGAGGAAATTTATTTTGAACAAAGGTAAATATTTCTAAAGTAATTAAAGTTGCAACTGAACATTTTTGATAAACTGTTAAAATGGCATAAAGTAGGCTATGAGGAAGTATAGGACTCTGATTGCAACATGTTATTTTATTGACTTAGTCAAATTTCAGCCTTTTCTGTTTCTTTCTTCCTATTTCTTTTTTCTCAGTTGTGTGAAAATTGCTCTACAACTAATGTCTGGTTAGTTATACTAATACTTTATTTTTAAACAGTGGAAAATTTATTGAGAAGCTCAGAATCATTTCTTCTCCAGCAGATGGCCTTGTAGGTCAGTCAGTTTCTCCTCACAGCCTTTTCATCACATAAATCACAGAAAAAAGCAGTAATTCATTTTTGAATTTGTGAATAAAGTACATTTAAATTTATTTTAAGCCTTTTCCCCCCATACCATAAACAGAGGTTTTAAAGTAATTTTGACACCGTAAAATCAAAATCAACTGAAAAACAAGCCCTGTGAATATTTAGTAGATCGGTTTAAACTCAAATTGACCCTCTGTGCGCCGGTTAAACCACCTTTGCCCAGTTTCTTTAATCTCAGATCAGATGTTATGAAACTGCAAACAGAGCAGCTTTGATTGTTTTCTGACTGATTTAATAAATAAAAAACATGCATAAATTGCTTATAGATATAATTTAAAATATATGTCTAAATAAGAAAAAAAGCAGTGTTTATTCTAGACAAAAAGGCTGAAAGTTCACTATGCATGAATAAAAGTGTGACTTTCTGGAGGAAAAACAACATCTGAAATATTTGAAATACTGACTGTGAACGAACCAAATTGAATTGTGGGTAAATGTTCATTTTAAAGTAGACTAACTGGATTTTATAGTTCTGCTTTGAGGATCAGATTACAATGTAATAAATTATAAAACGTCATCTTCCTTGCATCAAGCTTCGCAGTACGCGGTATGGTCAAACAGGAAATTGTTGCTGTAGCTTTCAAAACAAAAGCCATATTAGCAAATGTTGATTTTATTTACAAATGTTTTTCGTGCTGTATAAAGAAATAATATATTTATGTATCTGGRTTGTTAGAATGTGTGCCAGAAAAAAAACTCTTGCATATTTGTTTTAAGTGTTTTATAAGATTTGACACGCATGTTTGTTTTGTTTTGAAAGTCCAAACCGGAACCACGCCCACATTCTGTAYCTCTCTTGTTAGCGCCGCTGAGGGAAGAACTTCACCCGGCGGCGCCAGACAGCTTCCTCTTGCTCAGGTATTCATTCATTGTTGGAGGTAAAACTCTGGATAAACGTTCTGCCGGGTCCGGTCAGGTCCTGCTGCATATCTCCACAGTTCGGCTGAAGATCCAGAACCGTCCTGCTAACTTCCGGAGCGGGAGAAAATGAACCGCAGCGAGCTGAGCGGCTATGATTTCGAGCGGCGTTTCGACGAAAAACGAGCTTTGGAGTGGATGCAGGAAAACTGGTAAAAAATAAAAATAAAAACCTTTTCAAAACAAATTCATCTTTAAAATCATTTAACACTAATAAAGTATCGGGGTTTGGTTCTGGTTCGCAGTCTGGAAGTGGACTTTGTGTTCTGCTCTGTTCTCCGCACCCTTCTCTTCTCAGTTTTCACAGAATCAAGGGGTAAAAAATTAAATAGCTGCATTCAGGTGAACTTCACCCTCTTTTAATTAAAGTGTTACAGTATTAACATTGTGACTCATGCTGGCAGGAATTTATGGGAAAATTAAACTCATTTTATAAAGACGAACAGAGTTTAATTCATCTTCCAAAGAAAACCTAAGAACTTTTAAAAAATGCAACTTTTTATCAGCAGTTGTAGCTAAAGCTCATAAAACAGCCTTATCACCTCCAGTTTGACATCCCTGTCAGACAGTTTAACGCCCTCACAGATTTGTCTTCCGGTTCAGTTTTTGGGTTTGTTCACTCTGATTGTGAAACACCTGCGTGGACTACACCTGTCTTATCAGGTGATGTCAGCTCAAACAGGTGGAGAAATTGCACTTTGTTAAATCAGTGTTGTTTAAAATGGAAGCAAGTTAAAATCTGAGCATATTGTGGTTGCTTTCCTGTGTGTGTTTTTAATATTTGTCGTGTTTTGTGTCTGCAGGAGCACGTCCTTCACGTTCTGCGGCCTGTACGTCGCCTTCGTCTTCGGCGGGCAGTACCTCATGAYGGAACGTTCCAAACTGGACCTGCGTCGGCCGCTGGCGCTGTGGTCGCTCAGCCTCGCTGTCTTCAGGTGAGTTTCAGTCAGACCGGAGCAGAAACTGAAACGCCCACGGCTCTATGTGTTTTGTTTACATGTTTACGTGTGTGTGTGTGTGTGTTTACCTTCTAGTATCATCGGAGCATTCCGGACCGGGCTGTACATGCTGCACGTGTTCTCGAACAGTGGCTTTAAAGAGACCGTCTGCGACAATTACTTCTACAGCGCGCCGGTTACAAAGTTCTGGGCTTTCGCCTTCACCATCAGCAAGGCCCCTGAGCTGGGTGAGAGGAGACTGAACATATAATTACTGACAACTTTTAGAGTAAAAAAGATGAACACAAAAAATGCATTTAGCAACTTTCATCTGGTACAAATCACATRAAGTAGTTAATTATTATTAGATTTAAACAAAAACACTAAAAAGTCAATTTGAATAACCTAAATCACAAAAGCAAAATACCAGAAGATTAAGATGTTAGCTCGTCTCTCTGATACTCCTGACAGCTATGTGCTGCAGGTAAGACACTAGCTACGTTTACATGGACATAAGTAATTGGATTAAACAGCCATTCGGAATAAAAATGCATCATGTAAACACCCCATTTGGATTGTTCTGACCCGATTCAGCTCGATCTGAATGAATTTGTAATGGGAATGAGAGAGGTGCTTTATGCCGATTGATAATCCAAACAGCGTGCATGCCAACACTTAATCTGATCATTTTATTCTGATTGTGGAAAACTGACCTGACTGTTAATGTCTGCTAGCMTTCATTCAGCTGTTTCCAGCAGACCGAACCTTTCCTCCCGTTCTCTCATTCAATAAAGGAAGACACACAGCCTGCGCAGCTTCGCAAAAAAAAAGAAAAAAGTCCGGGCGTCACCTGCAGCTGAACCAGAGTGCAGTAACGTCTTCACCATTATTAAAACCTGTCGCAGGTCCATTCTGAGCTCAGAAGCTGTTTGTTTATCTTCATCCCGGAAGTAGAACTTGTTTTTTTTTTTTTTAAGGGAAAGTTAGCAACTGCGCATGTCAGTGCTTCTATTCAGAATAAAAGCCCGGTGCATGTAAACACTCGTCATGTAAATGATACATTTAATCCGAATACATTTCAATCCGATCAAAGAAGTTTGCGCATGTAAACATAGCTACTGACGGCTCATAAAACCTTCACACAAACCTTTAGGGTGTGGTGTGTTTTTAGTCTTTACCTGCAGAACCAGAAATCTTGACTCAGAGACAAAAGGTGTGTGTTTCTTCTGAATTTTCTCAGATTATAATCTGAAGAGATGCAACGGGAACATGATGCTCTGATTTAATCTGCAGCTGTCTGTGGGTTAGATGTTCTGATTGCTCTGTAGAAGGCAGATGTTGAAATGTTAGCTTAAAGCTAAAAGGAACAAAATGCWAAAYCTAAAACAAATAAGAGGCTAAAATAAGAAAAATTCRAAAAGCTATAATTGAAGGCTAAAGGCTCGAGACACAAAATGCAAGATAAGAGTTAAAATTAATCAAATGTGACATAATAGCTAAAATGAGCATAATGCTAGTTGAATGCTAAAATTGGTAAAATGCAAAATGGAAGCTAAAATGAGCAAAGGGTTAGCTACATGCTAAAATATGAAAAATGCTAGCATAAACCTAAAAGGAACAAGATAAAGGCAAAAATTYCCAAAYTGCTAGCTAAAAGCTTTAGACACAAAATGCAAGCTAAAACCMAAAAGGACTAAAARACAAGATAGAAGCTGAAATGCATAATGCTAGCTAAAATATAAAAAGAACAAGATAAAAGCTAAAAACAGCAAAAATGCTAGCTAAATGCTAAAATAAGAAAAATGGTAGCCTAAACCTATAAGGAACCAGATAAAAACTAAAATGAGCAAAAMGTTAGCTAAATGCTAAAATAAGCTAAATGRCAGCTTAAAGCTAAAAYGAGCAAAATGTTATCAATAACTAAATTCAGCAAAAAAAAAGCTAACTAAAAGTTCAAAGTAATAAAATGCTAGCTTAAAGCTGAAAGGAACAAGATAAAGGCAAAAGTTAACAAAATTTTAGCTAAATGTTGAAATTACCAAAATGCAAGCTAAAACCTAAAAGGACTAGAATACAAGATAGAAGCTAAAATGCATAATGCTAACTAAATGCAAACATGCTAGGTAAAATCTAAAAAGAACAAGATAAAAGGTAAAACAGCAAAAATGCTAGCTAAATGCTAACATAAGAAAAATGGTAGCCTAAACTTAAAAGAACCAGATAAAAGCCAAAATGAGCTAAATGTTAGCTAAATGTTAAAGTAGGCTTAATGCCAGCTTAAAGCTAAAAGCAGGAAAAAGCTAGTCTTGTAAATCAGTGGGTCTCAAAACATGGCTCAAGACCCCATTTGGGGTCATGAAGCACCATGAATTGGGTCTACAGAAATTCTATAAAAAATTCAGATAAACTGTAAAAATGCGAATAGCGTATTTAGCTTAATCTAATTACATCAGCTCTCTGTAATGTTTAAAAAGGGTCTTAAAGTTTTATACTTTAGCATTAAATCCTCTGAATCATGAGTCATCTTTGGGCCGAGAGCAGAAAGGTCTGTGAACTTGTTAAGACCACTTCCTGTTCTCTGCCCCTCCAGGCGACACGGTGTTCATCGTCCTGAGGAAGCAGCGCCTCATCTTCCTGCACTGGTACCACCACATCACCGTGCTGCTCTACACCTGGTTCTCCTACAAGGACCAGGTGGCCGGCGGTGGCTGGTTCATGACCATGAACTACACGGTCCACGCCCTCATGTACACGTACTACGCGGCGCGGGCGGCAGGCGTGCGGATCCCGCGCCCGTTGGCCATGGTCATCACGGCGGCGCAGATCCTGCAGATGGCGATGGGGCTGACGGTGCTGGGCTTCGTGTACCGCTGGATGCACCAGGTGCGCTGCCCTTCCAACWTGGACAACGTGGTGTGGGGCTCGCTCATGTACCTGAGCTACCTGCTTCTGTTTGCCTCGTTTTTCTACAACAGCTACCTGAAAGGCCCGCCCAGCGACAAACGCAACAAGGCAGAGTAACACCTGTGTACCGTTTTATTATCGTCCGCTTCATAAAAGTGACTTAACTTAAACAAATAACCAAATAACGGCCAAATATTTTTAAAAACGGGCAGCACAGTGGAGCGGTGGTCATGACTAACATGAAGAAAGTCACAGGTTTGCCTCTCGGCCTTCCTGTGTGACGTTTACAAGTTCTCCCCAGGTTCTCTGGTTTCCTCCCACAGACCAAAAACATGCCTGTTGGGTTCATTTGTAACTCTAAATTGTTCCTAAATGTGAGTGAGAGTGTGAATGCTTGTTTGTCTCTTTGTGTTGCCCTGAAGGACTAGAGACATGTCCAGAGATGGACACAAGGTCCCCGAAAGAAAGAGCAGGTTAAAAATAATACTTTTAATGTCTTTTAATGTTTTTAATGAAGCTGTGAAACAAAAAACAAACAAAAAAAAACCACTGTTGCACTTAACGCTTTTATGGTTTTGTGATGTTTTTAAAAAAAAACACATTTTTTTAAGTCAAAAGTTTTACAAGATTTAAAGCCGGGGAAGTTTTCTTCATCCAACATGTCTCTTATCGCGTTCCCTTCAGTTGAAGGACATTTTACCAGATTATTTTTGTTGATTGTTTTATTTTGGCCAAAGTTCAGTCACTGTTAAAACRGTCTCTTTACTAAGAAAATGTGATTTTGTTTGTAACATTCCAGATATACCGTTACCACTGACCTCAAACTTTCTTCTAAAAAGGGAATACTGTGGGAAAAATACTAATTTATATACAATAAAAYGTTTTTATGTTGCTTTTGGTCTTTCTGTGTCACTCTTCTGTTAAAAATAAAAATACCTTCACTGGTTTGGTGCCAACATGCACAAAATACTTAATTCTTTAAAACCATTAAAGATCCTTTGCTTCTAAAGTACTGATTAATTTTTACTGCGAAGTCTGTTTGTTCATGCCAAAATGACTGAGAAAACAATTTCAACACTGATTTACTAAAACACTATCTGATTGTGAACGTGTATTAAGGCTGATATTCTTGTATCAGAGTCAATGTTTTGATTCTACAGTGAACAAAGTACATGTATCTTTAGTATCTGATAAAAATGGCCATACACATGTAAATCACTCACTGCTACAGTAAATCCCTTGTCACCTAAAATGCTGGTTTAAACTTTTTTTATTTGTATAACAATAAACGTGTATTTATTGCCCAAACATAAACAAACGACTCATTAAAAGGTGAAAAATGATATTGGTTTGACTCAGTACTGCACTCTGGCGCCCTCTAGTGGCAGCTTCACGTTTCACATTGGTCAGCAGACATATTTCATGTTTTCATATTTATTTTGTCAAGTCAAAATTATAACACTCCCAGCACTGGGCTTGTTTTGTTTTTGTTGGCTCACCTCTTTGACTTCATCATATTCAACAACAACCAAAAAATTAAATAATAACTTTGAATAGAAAAGATTTTCTGACAAACACTTTGACTAAATCAAAATTTTAAAGATGAATTAAAGATTTCTGCCCCTAAAACCTTTTTCTCTTATGAGAATATCAATGAGACTATGTAAGTTATTTATGTTGTTGTTTTTAGAATTATTTTGTCTGAGTAAAATGTTTATTCTAGTCTCTTAAAATTTCAGGTTTTTACTGCAGATAAACCATCATAATATGAAGACGGGGTACCTGTTAGCTGCAGCCTGCCAGCGTGCTCTTGTAGCTAATCCTGCAACTCAGTGACTTTTCAAATATAGGTATAAAAATATGCTTTTTCAAAATCACAGATGCTAACAAAAATGTTAACACATAGCACTGTATTTCGAAAAAAAAAAAGAAATGTCACTTCTTACTTTTGTTTCTGTTCATGCTACATTAGCATAGCGGCACATCTAGCTAACTGCTACAGGTGTACAAGGCGGTTAAATACTTTTTAGTATCTCATCGTCACTTAATCATAAAATAATTTAAACCATTTCTTTAATGTATATGTTGCTAATTACTTTACCTTACTGTAACTTAATTAAGCTTCAGTTAGGTTAGTTCTTGGCTCATACGTGCGATTTTTTTTTTCTTACCGGAAATGAGTTCCACCAAAACGGAAGTCAGTAAAATTCTGGCCAAACAATGAAATTAAGCTAATTGTGAATGCTAATTTTGGGAACTGTTAGATAAAAGGATAGGTGGATTGGTTTTGTTTCTGTAAATTGATGTAATTTTATTTATTTATTTACATGTAACAAATTCTGTAAACTAAAACTGCGTTATGTGTTTTTGAGGAGGAAAACTGGAKCCGAGAGTTTCCAGGAAGCGGACCCAGAGCACAAAATGTTCCGCACCTCCAGAAAAACTCCTGCTGGAGTGAATCCAGACTTCACCTTATGAGAGAGAAGCGATGYGACCGACTGAGCGTTTTACGTCAATAAAATGAAAAGGAGCGCGGAAAGTCCAGTAAGAACAGTCCGCCCGGCCCGCCCAGTGAGGCGGGAGTGCTTCCAGCTGTTCTCCTCCTCGGTGCGGCTCACAGGAGGAGCTCCGTCCGTCCGGATCAGAGGAGAACCCGTCTGGTTGTTGGACCATGAGGAACTGTTCCTGCAGTTTGGAGGAGCTGTAATGACAGGGAGCTTCGTGTCTGAACAGGTCAGAATAAAACACACTGAACTCAAATACGGTACATTTGCATCAAATGCATAAAATTAACTTTTTATTTTTTTATTTTTGTTTGAGTTCATATAAATGCTTTCATGTTTGCATTCATGATGTTATAATGTTTTAGATCTTATTTAATTGTTAAAAGTACATTTCAGTGCYGAGAGCCTTGATTCACGCATCCTTGCTCCATATTTTACCTAAACATAGCAAGAAACAACTTTATTTTATTTTGTTTTGTTTTATTTTATTCTATTTTATTTTTCCTCCACTTATTTTTAGTGTATTAAGTTGTCATGTTTGGGTTTGTTGTGGGATGTTTACTCTGAATGATTAGAGTCAAGAATAGCTGAAGCAATCTGGGTTCAAACGTATTTTGGTACTTAAAAAGCTGCAAATTGATTTTAAAACTTATCTGTGAGTGCTAAACGTTGCATGTATTGATTTTGGGGTTTAAAGGTCTCACTTAATCTTCAGCATTCACACTGTTGTTTTTATTTATTTATTTTTTCTGGCTTCTGTCTGCATACTTTGTGCTATTTTTACTCGTTCATCTTTCAGAACGCTCAGATGTTTGCTTTGACTTTTGACTGGTTTTTGTGACTTTTTCAAAATATTCACYTTATTTAACAAAATTACTTGTTAAAATACACAGAGATCTCTTTAAGCCTCTGAGCTTCATAACTCCAAAGCTAATGCTATTACTGTGGTTAATGCTAATAGTGCTAATGCTAAGTTTGATTAAAAACCAACTTCCTGTCCTAAAGTTTTCACATCAGTTCATGAAAGCAGTTTTATAATCCTTTATTTTGCTCTGAATGATTAATTTTATCATTATTTAAATATAATTGTGTGGTTATTAGCAAGTGCTAATAGCAGCAGCTAGCTGTAGCAAATAGCCCAAAAAGTAAGGGAATTTGTGTTTGGTGGTTATTTCTTTGTTGCAACAATGCTTTTTGACAATAAATCTTATACCAACAGAAAGCCTGATAATTTCCCTTTTAATTGGTGCCACCTTTGTAAGGAATATGCATTTGTAGAATGAGCAGTAGAGCTGAGTATGTGGGTTGCGCACATGAAAACAGCTTATTTCGCTGTTGTTATTGACTCTTGTTTTGAGCTTCTGGTCCACCCAGGTGCTGCCAATCATAAGATTTATTATCAAGAAACACTGTTACAACAGATAAATAATCTACCAAACACTACTTACTTTTTACTAAGTTTATATTCCTGCAGGAATTATAGCGGAAACCGATGGTGGTTTAAAAGCTTTTAAAGTTTGTGTTGTTTAAGAGCCGTTAGCTTGTTAGCTCGTCGGTCRGGTCAGAGAGTTAAACTTTATTTCTCAAAACTGAGCTTGTTCATACCCTTTCCACAGACTCAAAATTTTGTCGTGGTTGATTTGTTAAATTTATTTCTATATWTTTTTTAAAATGTTTTTTGTAAATGGTTGTACGGATTGATCCTTCGGATGTTTGACGAAGCTTCTGTCGGGTGTTTTGTAGTGAAGCTCTGCTGCCGGTCGTCATGTCCCTGTGGATGATCCTCCCTGTCAGTCTGCCCGTCTTCACCATCACAGGAATATGGGTTGTGTGAGTATTTATTTATAGTTACATACAGTTATTTGCATGTCGCAGTTTCAAATAAAGCCTAAAAGTCATGCAAATTTTGTTTTGGCTTTAGTAGAATTGTTTCAAAGATGCCCATAAACTCCCACTAACATTACATCCTTCTAGTG
>NW_013954334.1:2677-15118 GCF_001266775.1 Austrofundulus limnaeus | reverse complement strand
TGTACAAACTAATACGGTATCAGAATTTTATATATTTATACTTTTCCTTCAACCACAATTAAATTCACTCTATCTAGGAGGCACAATTTATATGGATAGTATTTATCTTTTTCAATAAGCTGGAATGAAAACAAGCAGAAATGAAATAAAAGTAACGACTTTCTACTTCTTGCCTTTTTTAAAAATGTAAGGAGTAGAAAGTACAGATAATTGTGTGAAAATATAAGAAGTAGAAGTAAAAAGTAGGCTGAAAAATAATTACTCAAGTAAAGTACAGATACCCAAAAATTCTACTTAAGTACAGTAAAGAAGTACTTGTACTTAGTTACTTTACAACTCTGGTCTTGATAGATTTATCCAGTTTATGAAAGGACTCCAAACAATGATTTACATGTGAGATAAAGTCAAATTAGCTCTTACCTTGTATGTCTGCAGCTGCTGAGCAAGGTTTCAGAGTGAGATTTTGACATCTCTGTTCTCTTTTTAAACCCAGCAGTGTTGCTAATACACTTGTCACAGATTAACTCAAGGATTATTGATTGGGGGCTCTGCTGTCATGACTCACAGTCCGCTTTGTGCTGATGGACTTCTGCTATAGAGATTATTAGATAATGAAAGATAGGAAAATGAGAGGGGTTAAGTATGAGGTCAATCCAGTGAAGTGAGAACCAGAGGCTCGTTGGTGTTATCCAACTTTTAATATTGCCTCACTGAAATTTTATCATATTGTTGTACTGTTTTTTACAAATACTGGGGTGACTCAGTGTACAGGGTGTGTGTTTTATGTTTTTTTGTAATTTTCCTTAACGTAGGCCTCAACAAGCCAACGTCAAACTATGTTGCCCTGAAATGCAAACTCAWTGACTTTTCCCCAAAAACATGATGAGCAAAAACAACATATTTCACAAAACATGAACACAGTTTACTTTGTTTTTATCATAACAGTAAAAACTGGTGTTTTTTTCCTGGTGATGACACAGCCTGATACTGGGTGGTGATGTCATTTTCTGTTTCAGAAATTTTTATTTATTTATTTATTTATTTATTTGTGGTCCTTTCTGTATTTATTGTACTGTGGACTTGTGGAACATCATTAATCAAGGGGGTGGGGGGTAACTTAAGTGGGCCTGTGAACACAAAGTTTCCTAAAAGCATTTTGTAAACAGTAAATACGAAACAAGAGAGTGTTTTTTTCCTCTGTTTGGATACTTTTTGTTCAGTCGATAAGGTTTTTGCAGTTCAGTGTAAATAAAAAAGTTTATGGCAGTATTACTAAGGGACCATAAAGTAGGAGGTCACAGTCAAACACACACAGCTTACTTGGTTTTATGCATCAAGAACAGAAGTGTCAAACGCTTTTTCACTAAGGGCCACATGAGCGTTATGGTGGCCCACATAGGGCCAGCTGTAATGAACTTCGATGTTTTGTATTTAACTTTGACTAAACATGTTTCTCGTCTCCTTGACATGGCTGAGGACAGCTAACAAACAATAACTGAGTTCCATGTGATAGCCTATTTCCTGCATAGAAACAGCATTTTAAAATGTTCTCTTATAAACACTGAAAAGTAATACATGGACAACTGACCAAATGTGAAATAAATYATACAGAAATACTATTAATAGTAAAAGTAGGAGAGTTTTACTCACAGTTGTGTTGTGGTGAGTAGCTGCCTTCTAGAATTCTGAACTCTCCCAGTTTCTGACAGAGAATTCCTTCTGGAGGGTTTAAATTTAAAACTTGTAAATGGGAAATTCCCACTTCCCAGTACAACTGGGCCGCAGCAAAAGTATCCAACAAAAATGCAGTGAAAAAGAGAATTTTGCATGGTGTGTGCTTTCTGCTGGCTACTTTTAACCCTGTGCATCATAGTGGTGGGATAGTGTCAATGGTGAAATAATAAACATGCATTTTGGGAGATATYGTTTATGGTCAATGCTGGCTTTAAAGCAGCATATGCTTATTTTAAGATATTGATCCTTCTTTGAAGCTCCCGTGGGCCACATAAATCGCCATAACAGGACATATTTGGCCTGCGGGCCTTCACTTTGACATGTGATCTAGAATGTTCCAACATGATCAAACTGCTGACAAAGAGGGAGAACTCAACTGCGACAATGCGTGTTTAGGATCTTTCAATCAACACTATGAATCTCACAATGTTATCAAGAATGAAACCTGAATTTGTTCTGAGTATATTGAGGTAATATCCCTCTAATTAAAGGCTGCAGAAAGCTGCYATGATAAATTGAGTACATCCGTGCTCCTGCTGAAGTCACACAACCTTACCGTGAATTTTGTTTTGTTGTTTTTTTTACTTGAAAGAAGCAGCTGATGAGTTAAATAGTGTAATAGCTTAAGGACAGAGAATCTAATACCTGAAAGTCACATTTGCAGTTTTAAGCCAACCAAAATAAAATAATTAACAATTTTCACTTACAGTTTCTAATCCTGATTTTATTAGACCTGATGATCATTTATTATAACATCTAAAAATATTGCCTTCAGTATTTCAGAATAGATTTTCTAACAGGTATGTTTGTTTTTTATGTCTCATCTGTTTGTATCAGCTGTTCTGTGAAGAAACCTACCCCTTCTTATATGTTTGACTTGATTTAAATCCAGCTGTGTAAAAAAAGTATTATTAAAGGCAACATTCATGGTTTTATTGTGGAAACAGCCCACCTGTTTCAACAAGGCAGGATACAGTAGATTCTTTCATAAGGGAGATAAACGTCACCACGTCTGGTTGATTATTTTACAGGCATTATTGCTGTAATACTAACAGCTGATAATGGTAAACGAAAAGTCAATAAGGGGAAAAATAGAAACTTTATTTTGAATTTAAGTTTAAATTAAATTAAATTAGACATTTTTTAATAAAATTACTTCATTGCGGTTTGTAGTTTTTTTTTACTCTCAGATGTTTTTATTCAAATTAAACACATTATTATTTGATTGAATAAAATGGCAAAAATATTGCTATATCATATGAAAGGCAAAATATTTATTCAGAATTCAACAAATTATCAGTGTGAGCACTTTTAATGCAGGAAAAAGAAAACAATTTTCAAGACTTCTAGACAGATAAATTTGCAGAAACATTCAAATAAAAATTACAATTATTTTAGTGGATAAACTGTTAGTTCATAAAAATATGATAAATTGGTGTGAGCTGACAGCAGCTTTAGCTGATTTTTATTTATTTWTTTATTTTTTTGGCCAAAACAAATGTTAATCTTCTGTTAAGATTTTTCTTGTGCTTTCTGATTCAAGWGCATAAGTTCCCCCAAAACCCATCATGAAATTCAACTTAGACAAATACCTTCAAACACATCCTGAAACTTGACGTAAATAATCCCAGTTTATTATATTGAAGCAGCTGTGTGCTTCTCATGCACAGAAATTACAGTGTAATATTTCCCCCTRGACATGCGGTGACATCAGGTACTTTATGGGTGCTATAAGTCAGTCGTTGACTATATAAGCTGCGTTGTTCAGGACCAGAACCAACTTGAACGGATTCACCATGTGGGCCTTCTTCGTTCTTTGCAGTGTGTTCATCACACATGGAGCACAAGGTACGGTTCACTGTTCTGTTTTTCTTGGTGTCTTGTTTTCCTCCAAAGCATATTTCGTACTTTAGCAGCAGTCTACAAAATGTGCTTTTACGCTGAAAAGTTTCAAAGATTTTGTAGTTCTACGATTGGTAGCCTTACTGTCACTGACTTGAGATCTTTGTTTCTATGAACAACCAGGTTGGACAATAGGATGGACAACACAAGAAACTGCCACAACTAGCGCAGGTACAAATTTGAACTTCTAAATCTATTATGAATCTGAAATATCCCCCTAAAGTTGATTTATTGTCTATTCTCCTTGAAAGGTCTGACTTATTGTTGCTGTATATTTTTTCTAGGCTGTGGTGGTTACTTGTACAGCAGCAGTGACTCATTTTCCAGTCCCAACTATCCAAGCCACTACCCAAACAATGCATACTGCACCTGGTACATTAGACCAAACCGTCAAATCATTGAGTTGGAGTTCTTTAATGTAAAGTAAGTAAAATAGTCATTATATGCAGACGGTGATTACGTTTGCTGTTTTTGTTGTGCATTTTAAGCTAAACTCCCTTTCCCCCCACAGCACTGAGTGCAGTTTTGATTACATCAGTGTCTATGATGGCTCCAGCACTGGAAGCAGGTTACTGGGATCTTCTTGTAGCGCAAACAGAATCGTCTTCTACTCTACTAGCCAATATTTAACTGTGACCTTCAGAAGTGACTTTTCAGTCACAGGCACAGGATTCTATGCAACCTACAGGATTGTAGGTAGGTATTTAGGTGTTTTACAAGATGTCAGGTGTGTCTCCTTTTACACCAAAACTTCTTGTCTGCTGTCTCTGAAGCTGAAGGTTTGTGTAAGAATAACTGTGGCTACGAGGTTGGAAGCTGCTCCTGCTCTTCAAGTTGTGAATACCGGGGGAAGTGTTGTGCCGACTATAGAGGTAAGCCGTGATGAAAAATAAATGCATTCCCTTTAGATTACAGGGTAAGTGCTTTAAATCATCTTAATGGTTACAAATTAAGAAGACAGTAATAAAAAGATGGACCGGAACTTCATTCATTTAAATCTGTCATCCTTAATTTTTCCATTTCAGAAGTTTGTCAAGCCACATCTGGACCACCGGCTACAACAGGTGAACCAGATCATACCACAGGTACAAATCCAACTATTTTAATACCATTCTGAAAGTAGCATTCTATGAAGCACTCGCAGTGACATTAAATAAAAAAGTTAATATGTGCCCACAAGATAACGCGTGACCATGACTATAATTTTGAGCAGCCGTGTCTCCTTGAGAGAGATACTGACATTGTTAGAGTCAGATTATATATGTTGTTTTTACATGCCTCCATGGTTTGATCTAAAGGGTTCATTTTCATAGTACTAGTATTTACGAGATGACATTGAACGCCCTAAGTGTGTGTCAGTAAACAGATTTTTTTACTGTGTTCCTGAACATAACTCGGACTCCTGCAGCAAGGGTGCGAGGTTTGTGTATTGAGCTTTAAATAAATGCAAGTGACTGAAGTAAGGCCATTCATTCATATATGAAAATTAAATTAAATTAATTCAAACTTGTTCATGTAAACAATCAACAATCTCTGCATGGAAATTACTTCTATAATTATCTCGTGGCATTGCGTTGTCATCGGACGGGCAGTGTACATTTCAATCACACTTGTCAATGTAAAATATTTTTGACATTTTTAAAACAATTCATGGTATTTTTTCCCCCCAGGTCAACCATCATGTCGATACAACTGTGGCTATCACATGGGAAGCTGTTCCTGCAGAAGCTATTGTCAGTCCTATGGCGACTGCTGCCATGACTTTAGCTGTAAGTGCCAAGCCCAAGTCAGTAAGACCAGCTGGATCTGGTTGGCAATCAGTCTCTGAAATAACAGCATCACAGTTTGCAGACAATGAGACAAATATTGCTTCTCTTTGGCTCGATGTGTTATTTATGTATTAATCAGTCTATCACCACTCAATCTATTTTGTCTATTAGATTACTGCCCAACAACTTCTTATCCAGTATCAACCACAGGTACAAAAAACATGTTGAATTGCATCTGATTTATCTTTTAAGTGTTTCATTTTTTTTATTGCTTGATGTGTAACCACAGCTGTGTTTCTTAGCTCAGCCGTCGTGTCGTCACAATTGTGGTTCTCACATGGGAAGCTGCTCCTGCGCAAGTTCATGTGAATACAGGGGAAATTGTTGTCATGACTATTATCGTAAGTGCTATATCAACAACATCAATCTCACTCACATTGACTTACAATGAGGATATTAGTTTGTTAGAACAAACAACTTATCTCATGTCAATAAGCAAAGAAATGTAAAATTTATTAAATTAAACAAAAGTAAAATGTATTAAAATTTTTGTGTATTTTACGCACGGTCTTGAAAGGCTGCCTTTTATTTCTGTTCTCTTAGCTTACTGCTATGAAACCACCTACCCACCTGCTCACCATACCACAGGTACGAAACACTCTGCAGCTATAAACAACCTGTCATTTATTCTTCTGAGAGAGCAACTAACTATTTCTGTGCTTCACAGAGTGGGTCACATGCCGTTACAACTGTGGCAGACACTTTGGAAGCTGCTCCTGCTCAAGCTCTTGTCAATACAACGGGAACTGCTGCCACGACTACTACTGTAAGCATCATATCACAAGCAACACAACGGGATCCTAGCTTTTACCCAAGAAATTCTGAAAAATAAAAAATAAAAATAAAAAACGTATTTCTGTTTTTAACAGCCTACTGTTCATCCTCAACACCTTCAGGTAGGACTGTTCCTCTGCAGAATTAATATGATGCATATTTAATTTATGGCAGTAACATGGTGTGTTTTTGCAGTGGGTTCCTGTGGAGGCTCTTTGTCAGGTTCTGGCACATTTTCGAGCCCTAATCACCCCAACTACTACCCTGACAATGCCTACTGTGTTTGGCAGCTCAGAGCTGCGAACGACCAAAGAATCTTCCTGGCATTCACATACCTACAGTGAGTTTTAAAAAAAACGAAGTAAAAAGGGAAAAATAAAGGAAATTACAAACAAAACTTCAGACTGTATAGATAAATATATTCAATTGCCCAGTTTTTGTTCCATTTATTATTCAATATTCACAACATTTCATGGCGTATTTTACAAACAGGCTGGAGAACTGCTGCTCCTGTGACTACATTTCAATCTATGATGGGCCGTCTGTTAGTTCACGATATTTGGGGAAAGTGTGCAACAACAGTCTGAGCACTTTTACGTCAACTTCCAACTACATGACTGTGCTCTTCCGTACGGACGGTTCTGTGGTTGGCCGAGGCTTCCTTGCTGAGTTTATGAGCTCTTTGAAACCAAGCTCAGGTACAATTAAATTATTTAAATGTATCAAACATCCAGTTTTGAAATGCATTTGTGATAAATGTTTCTTGTAGACCAAAAGAAAAAAAAAAAGTTTTGATCTTTGATCTGAGACACACCTCAGAAACGTGGTGACAGAGGGGCTTGTGGAGTTAGTTACAAGAACTTCAGACCAAAGCATTTCAGTTCCATTTCATAAAGACTCCATCTGAATGATTTAAATGGGGGGTATTTTAAGCTCCTCCTTGGAACTCATGCCCTGATGCATTGTTGTAAAGATGTGCTAAAGTGGGAATGCCAGAAACGGTAAGAGGTTCTTATAGAGATATAGGCCAATTCTGAGGCATTTAAATAGGCTATGATGCAAAGTCAAATTTATTTTTGATATATTCAGCATTTTCAAAAAACTGAAGGTAACATCGTTACTTGAATGTGGTATAGAGTTTAAATATGTGCCTGGAAAATATTTACCCCTTTTTATGTGAAAAGGAAGGATTTAAAAGCATGATGTGTCTCCTTTAAAGTCAGTTGGATTTCATCCTCAGGGGATCAGGAGTCATGCCCAAAATATTTCTGGAATTTCTTCCAATGTCTGTTAAACAATTTTTGTTGTAAACAAATGTTCAAATTATACACTGTTAAAGAGGCTAAAATTTAGGAGGGTATTTTCTCACAACTTGTTAAAAACATTTCAGTTGCTGTGTTTGAACAGTTAATTCCTTCTCTTGTCAGGTCGAGTAAACTGCTCCTCAGACAACATGAACATCGTGATCGATAGATCATACCTGAACTCTCTGGGCTATGACGGCCACAGCTTGTACCTGAACGATCCGCACTGCAGACCCCAGGTTTCCAGTCACCAGGTGGTCTTCAGTTACTCCCTTAACACTTGTGGCAACATCAGAAAGGTAAGACAACTCATCGCCCTATAGAAAAAATGAAGCGGTGTTTTCTCAACTACTCTGACTCTCGTTTTGCAATATTCTTTACTTTGACAGCTTGACAAAGGCAGAATAACGTACACAAACAGCATTCGAGCCTACCCCTCCACATATGGAGAGATTACACGTCAAACTCACCTTAAGATGGATGTCAACTGTCTGATGGAGCCAGACTCGGTTTCCCAGATTCTGTTTGAAATCAGACATGGTGGTAATGGCACCATCTCTGGTTCTGGAAGATACAACACCAGCATGGCTTTCTACACATCCCCCAGCTTCTCCTATGAGGTATGTGTGGGRGTTGAAGAGGTGAGGAAATAAGATTTCTGTTAAAAAAAAAKCCCACAATGCTGGTATTTTTGCTTTTGCGCCCAGGTCACTCAGGTCCCATATGAGGTTACACTCAACCAGGACTTGTATGTGCAAGTGGACACGAGGAGGCACGACAGCAGTCTGGTCCTGTTTCTCGACACCTGCGTGACTTCCCCAACACCGTTTGATTTCCATACTAGGCCATACTATTTGGTTCGTGACGGGTAAGATGATACYTCTTCTGCAGCTCACCTTTACTGGTTTATTTGAGCTATTTCTAAAAAGGAGTCGTCTCCGTTTCACCCTCAGATGTCGTGCTGATGACACCTACCGGTCGATCATCTCTGGCACGTCATACCGGGCCCGTTTCACGTTCAAAGCCTTTAAGTTTCTGCGAGCCACAGAAGCAGTGTACATTCAGTGCAAGGTTCTGATATGCCCCGCTTCGGACAGCAACTCTCGCTGCCGCCGAGGCTGCAGCAGACGTGTGGCCAGAGAGCTGGAGTCAAAACATCACAGCCACACTCTGGTTGTGGGTCCCATTAAGCTCAAGGGTTAGTCCGCATCTGAATGTAATTTTTTTAGAACTGAAACAGAACTTGAAGAACGAGTAGAAGAAAAACTATGATTCCAAGAAACCATGACAAATTTTTTTTATTCCCTTTTGCAGACTCTGAGGAAAAGGAAAAGGWGGAGCCTGAAAAGGAGAACAAGGCCTAACTTGATCATCCTTTGCCATGCTTTAATTAACTTTCTGCTGTTTCTGTTGAGACTATTTCCTTTCTCTGACTTTACCGGTACTACCCAATTAAATGCATCATGAAAAGACGGTCTGTGTGTTTGTRTCATTATGTCAAATACACAACAAAAAGAAAAGAAAGACTCGCTGAAGTTCAGATAGAAAACACTTTACTTATAAATTAGTAATCAGTTTCACAATAAAATGATTTACCATCTCAGCTCAGAAAGATGGTGATCGCCAAAAGGCGGAAACATTCACCGTTACCTATGAACCTACGACACATTGAGAACATATAAGGCAGCCTTTACTGAGTGTCCCATTACTGTTAAAGATCATTAACAAGGAGGGGCTCCTAAAACCAACTACATCCTCTACACATGTTGCAAAGCAACAGACAACAGTGCCCAAAGACAAACAACAACCCCACTGACGTAGCAGTCTTATGATTTAGCTTTTTTCTGACACTGAACATCTATAAAACCATTCAGAATACAATACTCAGTAAATATTATATATATAAAAACACTGGGATTCATAAAATCAAAGGAAAGTCTCAGTCTGAGTTGTTATAAAGGCTCAAACATGGCAACCTCMGTGCTACGTGGCAATCCTGAAAAAGTCACAAGACATAAAATTTGATTTGCCTAAATAAAGAGGCACTGGATATCAAAACGACTTCGGTTAATATAAAAACAAAAAACAAACAAAAAAAAATACAAAGATGAAATGATGTAAGTAAAAGGATAAAACCCTTTCAATCTAAATAAAGTATAATTTTATGACAGTAGTGCACTTCATGAAACAAAGAACACAAAGTGGCTGACACGGTTTGGCCAGCTGTAACTGCTGATGCCATTTTAATAGAGGAGCTGGCATTGACTCTAAAATTTCTTAGCAGAACCGAGCAGAATTTTAACACAAAAAAAATTAATAATAAAAATCATGGCTACCACATTAAAACAATGACAGCCAAATGTTTTTTTTTCTGCTGAATTTATAGCTGTTGTGGTTAAAAGAGAATGTTTTAATAACTCTAAATAACAGTCATCTCAAACTTGAACTCACAGGAAGGTGACAATGTCAGGCACTGTAAAGAAATAGCACTAAAATCATTTCAGCAAGGCTTACGGTAAGTGAGATCACTCGAGGTCAACTGTTTCAATTTGTATTCGGATCTGAGAAAAAGGTAAAAGTAGCTTCAGCGGCATTGAGAATATATTTTTGTGGTGCTGTCACAGACGTAAAAATTGGATCTCTTTTTGAAATTTTATCATTTCTATTTTCTGCAGAAATACTGTATTGACAACCAAATAAAACATGTGATAAGGCTTTTCCCTTGTAACTCTGGAAAGCATAGGTTGTGCAATTTAATATATTTATACAAATTTAGTCAGTTAAAATCTTCATTTAGCAACTTTATTAGTTGCAGTTTTGTCAGTTTTTCCTGCACGTTTCAACCAATCTGTTTTCAGACAGTCTTTGCAACATTACTTTAGGTATTTTTTTATGGTTTTGGTTCACTTGACAAGTTTGATTTTTTGTAAATATAACTTATTTAAGGTCCAACATTAGAAATGTATTGAACTTTTAAGATTTTATTTATGCATACAAGCCAGGAAGTGGTTCTCAATATTTATGGCATACCACAAAAAAATTCTCAAACTGTCAAAAAACACTGATCATCCTTTTTCAGTATACTGGAATGGGCACTTTTAGTTATATATAATAAACCATCTGAACATAATCCTGTGCAAGTACAACTTTAAAATACTAAGCTACATACAGGCCAAGGTAAAGACCAATAAATAAAATTACTATGCAAAAAATAAAACAAAAAACCCTCAAGTTATTAGTTCAAAGTTCTTTCAAAGAATAAGAAACTTTACTTGTGCTGCCCACGTGCAAAGTGGCACGCAAAGTCATACTTGCTTTTGCACTTGTGGCCACAGATGTTGCACTGGAAAGGGTTCTCGTAGCCATGGCAGCCCATGTGGATGGTGTAGAGGATGTTGTCGGGGAAATAGATGTCACAGTGTTGGCAGTGATGTAGCATGTGTGGGTCTTGAAGCGGAGCGGACGGGCCCGGGGCCGGTGTGCTGGGTTGGCTGTTGGAAACACTGGGAGTGCTGGTGCGCTCGCTGCACGGCCCACCACCGGGACTGCAGCTGCTGTGCGGGGGGGCCCTGGGCTCTGGGGTGATGGGGGAGGAAGAAGAAGCGTGGGCCATGCTGGCTGTGATGGCTACGGGGGCAGTGGCTGGGTGCGGCTGCTGTATGAGGAAGGGCTTTTCGTCCACAACAGACTCTGTTCCTGGAGACATGGGGGGCTGAGTCTGTGCCTGGGACTCTGATGGGAGGCTGGCCAACTGGCCTGCCAGGGTGGACAGCTGGTTCAGGGGGTTATCCATCACCATATCGTGGTGATGGTGATTCTGATTTGCAGAAAGCTCCTCTTCAACAGCTCGACTCGGATTATCGTAGGCTTCCTGGCGTAAATGTGGCAGCTCGTGGGAGAAGTCGTTTACATTGTCAGCCTTGTGCACGACCATAGAAGGGGGGCTGAAGTTGATGAGGAGCCGTCGGCCATATCCCAATGAGTTTGCTTTTTTCTGTAGAACACTCAGCATCTTTTTATGGGTAAGTGACCGAGCACCTTTCATGGGCAGGAGTTTGTGACGCCTACGCCGGTGGTGTGACAAGTTGCTGCGATCGCTGCAGCGGAAGGAGCACAGCTCACATTTGTACGGCTTCTCACCTGTGTGTGACCGCATGTGGGCTTCCAGGTGGCGTTCATATGCTGAGGCGAATGGGCACAGGTGGCAGCGGTGAGGTTTCTCTCCTGTCAGTGAAAGTCAGACCCAATAGGCACATCTTGTTAGTGCTTCCCATTAAACAAACATTTAAAGGCAGTATTACCCTCTACAAACAACTAAACGATTACCTGTGTGAATCCGTATGTGCTCAATGAGCCGTGCTGTGCCTCTGGTAGCATAGTTGCAGTAGCGGCACTTGAGCTTGCCATCATAGGTCCTCTCAAATCCATCTACCAAGATCCCTGAGCCATCCTCCAATGACATGTCCACCGAGGGATGATCAAGCCCATTCTGGCTGCAGTCTGCACACCAGATTTAATGCATAAAAATAAAATGTAGCGAAATTTAATCCAACTCTTGTCATAAAGAGGTGATGTGTAGCTTTTATGAATAAAAGTTGCAGCTTTTAACAAGCTTTTCATGTCCAACATTCCAGTTGATAACAAAGTTTTATCTTTCATTGACCACCAAGTTGGTATCTTTCAACTAAAGCACGAACCTTCATTCTAAACAATGACCCCAACCTGCACAGCTTTGATTTAAAAAAATGTATAGCTACCAGTGAAACACTTAACAGTTTCTGTTGCTCATTTAGAAAAAAATAAATAAATAAAAAACATCCATCCATCCATTTTCTTCCGCCTATCCGGGGTCGGGTCGCGGGGGCAACAGCTTCAGAAGGGAGGCCCAGACCTCCCTC
>NW_013954334.1:0-1677 GCF_001266775.1 Austrofundulus limnaeus | reverse complement strand
ATAAAATGCTTTGAAATATTTTTGTGTAAATCATTGGATCTATTGAAATATAACTTCAATGAATTTGTAGTTTTACGCATGCAAACAAGTCAAAGCAGATCAACAAAATGAGTGATGACCTATAGATTTCACATACTGAAGGAAAATCGCTGCTGCTCTACGTGAAAACAATCCTTTACCTGTATGCTGTGGGGGTGAATTAAATAAACTGCACTTAAACATACAATTTTGCTTAGCAGCTTGTTACCTGCTGGCAGCTCGTCCACCTCCTTTACCCCGCTGACAGAGCCTGATATCATGTTGACATGTTGCGTCTGCTGGCTTAAATACTCCTGGAAATCCTTCACAAAGTCCAGCGTGTCCGGCTTTTCCTCCCCCATTGGAAGAAAGTAATGTGACGCAAACCGTAAACTAAAACATATAATTGAATTGGATATGCTTCATTAAAAAAAATATATATATATACATCACCTGTTTTCTTTGCATTGTTAAAACACAAACAAATAAACAAAGATATCGGGGAGAAAAACTATATATTTCAATTTTTCGACCTAATGAAATACTAACCTTCCAAAAGACAAGTTAAGCAGCTGATTGATTTGAAATGCCGATGTGACAAGCCAGACACAAAGAAGGGATAACCCAGCAAAACAATGACTGACAAGCAGGAAATCGGCGCGATCCAATGTCTGGTCGGTGGCTCCTACACGCAGCTCCTCATCATCGTCATGTTTGTTACTAGCTACGTATGCTGCGTTAGCTAGCAGTCAGCTAGCGTTAGCTCTTCTAAAAGAAAGCATCTTTTTTTATCAGCGGGAACGTGAAATGCCTCCCGACACATCATTCTTCACGTTTGAGTAAGTCCTACGTGCTAAGACAGATTAACATTTATCAATTTTCTTCGATTTCCGTTCTAATAATAACGAGAAAAGATAACCTGTTCAATAAAAACAATTACATACTCTATAGGGTTAAAGTTCACTTTGTGTGCGCTGGTAAACATCGTCCGGCTGAACCCTGTTCGTAAAGAACTGTTCCTACAGGGAAGAACGTGACGCGAAATGAATTAAACATATTTTGAAAATTAATTTAAAAAATGTATATTTATTTTTGCTCGCTTAGCTGTTCTCAGTTTTAGAAAACCTAATCTCAATTTARTTGTTCTGTGTTATTTTGGGATATTATTTTGGGGACAGTCATGTTACATTGAAAATAAACATAAAAAAGGTGGCCTTCAGATGAATAGCCTACCAAACGTGACAAAACATATGGTGTGTTTCACATNAGCCTTGAGGAACTCGGGGCAGATCTCATCCACCCCCGGGGCCTTGCCACCGAGGAGCTTTTTGACCACCGCTGAGGTGGTCAAAAAGATATGTAAATAAAAAAACATTTACATATAATTTTAAACTGAGGCTTGAACACAACATGTACTTGCTATTTTATGATTACTAACTTGCATCCAGTTAATTTTATATCACATGACTGCATTACAAATACTTAAACAGAAGCGAGGAAACTTAAGCTTCTGTGTAAACAGCTGTAACTGCATTATCTCAAACATACAAATGCATTATAGTGGCAATCGCAATTCTTTTTTTTCTCAAGGAAGCACACAGCCTATACCAAGCCACATGTTTATGGTAGCATGCATGCGCATGCATGCATGCATGCATG
>NW_013954333.1:3201-30688 GCF_001266775.1 Austrofundulus limnaeus | reverse complement strand
CTGCTGCGCTGCTCTTTCTCTCTCTCTCTTCCCCCCCACACACACACCAGCAGTACGTCCTGCACAGCGGGAGGGGAGGAGGGAAAAAAAGGCAGAAAGACAGCGGGGAGCTGCAGCCCGAACCGGACCGAACTTCAGTCAAACAAGACCCAACATTTTTATTCATGATTTAAACTAGTGATCTTGTGAGCAGCTGCAGCTGTGTGCTTTTATTTTTTTTATGTCAGGCTGTCGCGGAGCGCTCCACCTCCTCTGGCCGGGGCTGGTGAGGTGTGAGGCGGACAGCTCAGCCGAGGCTGCTGGAGCTTCATGTCCTGATCCACGGAGCCAACACGAGTCAGTCTCAGACTGAGCTGACTTGATCAAGTCTCTCTCTGCCTCTGGTGAGGAGGTGGGTGAAAAATCCTCCACCTCAGACCGTTTAGAGATGTTACTATCTGTGTCGCTGTGGTCACTCGCTATGAAGCATTAATTATGCTAATGCTAGCTGCCTGTCGCGTTCTGTCGTCCTGGCCACACCCCCGCTCTCTAACCCCCCCCACACACACACACACACTTTGATGTATTTTTCAAATTTTGCCTTGGGGCGGAGTTATCTTTTCACAGGGGGGTAAGACACACTTTAATGTTGACTTGATATCACTTGTGGTAAAATTTACTTCTTAGTTTATATAAAGAATTTTATGTTTACAAGGCTTTTTGTCACTTGTGTCCAAAGTCCACAAAGCTTCAAATAATTGTTCATTAAACAAGCAGTAATTGTTCTGCCAGACTGTTTCCCCTTTCACCTGATAGTTACCTTCTATGGGGCGACATATGCTAGGAGTTTATTGTGTAACCAGTGGGTTGCCGGTTCGAACACCTGCCCCTTCCGTCTCAGTTGTTGTATCCTTGGGCAAAACACTTCACCCTCCTTACTTACTGGTGGTGGTCAGAGGGCCTGGTGGTACCGGCRTTTAATGGYARCCTCACCTCTGTCAGTCTGCCTCAGGGCAGCTGTGGCTACATCGTAGCTTACCCTCATTACCCTTCATTTACACTGGATGCGGTTCTGATCCGCTTCGCTCAGGTTCGACCTCCGCAGCAAATACSCAACCAATATAATCAATGAGATTATTTACACTGGCTCAGTCAAAATTAGATTTGATCCTTTCGTTGCTTATCGCCAGAGCTGTTCCAGACAATCTACARGKATCACGTCRCACCAACAGGAAAAGGAAGAAGCATYTTCAAAATAATTCACAAAAGGCAGACTAATTTTGTCAAAATCCCAGCTATTTTATTAAATATATAAATATATTTCTACACAAATGCTGTCATTATGTATTTTGTTTGGGAAGCAGAAGGCGACAGCATATGTGTTYACATGATGCACGTGGATTTAATTTTGAAATCACAAGTTTCAAAAAGATGACAACGATCTTGTTTCAGCAGGATACTTTTTTTTCTTATTTATTTTATTTATTTATTYATTGTTATTTAACCAGGCAAGTCCTATTGAGATCTCAGATCTCTTTTTCAAGGGAGGCCTGGGCCAGAAGGCTACCTATTGTACGTTTTCTGACTTCCACATTTATCACTGTATTTATCACGCCATCATGCATTTCCTGTCCATCATGCTTAGAGCTCCTCTGTGCATCGCACCGGAGTGGACCTGAAAGGTGCRGACGCTGTGTAAATTGGGGTGCAAACAAATGGCGGTGAACTGTGCACCAGAGCTGAGCAGAACCGCAGCTAGTGTAAATTAGGGGTTAATGAAKGAATGAATGGGTGTATGAAGTGCTCTTTAAAGACCTTGTACTTGATTGTCACAGCACTGAAATTGCACTTCTCAGGGTGTGCAATGATTTATTTTTAACTGCTGACTCTGGTGATTCTACTGTTTTAATTCTTCTTGATCTTACTGCTGCATTTGATACTGTAGATCATGACATTTTAATATCAAGGCTGGAGACTTCTGTTGGTATGAAAGGTACAGTTTTAAAATGGTTTAGATCCTACTTGTCTAACAGAAGCTTCTCGGTCCAGTTGGGACTGCTTTTTTCATCTGTTGCTCACCTTCAGTATGGAGTACCTCAAAGCTCCATATTAGGGCCAATTTTATTTTCATTTTACTTGCTCCCCCTGGATCTATTTTTCGCAAATATAACGTGTCATACCATTTTTATGCTGATGACATTCAGGTCTATCTTCCATTAAGATCTAGCGGATCCCAGTCTGTAAATAGGCTACTTGAATGCTTAAAAGATGTGAGAGCATGGATGGACCTGAACTTTCTTTATCTTAATGATAAAAAGACAGAAGTCATTTTATTTGGTAACTCTGATAAACTGACAGGATGCAGTAGTGCTGTTGGACCACTGGACCCTTTGTCTGRCCGTGTGTCTGTTAGAAATCTTGGGGTGTTTTTGGATTCTGATTTTAAATTTAAAGAACAGGTCAGTGCAGTAGTCCAGTCTAGCTTTTATCATTTGAGACTTATAAGTAAAGTCAAGGATTACCTGCCTCATAATGCACTTGAGAGGGTTATTCATGCTTTTATCACTTCTAGACTGGACTACTGCAACTCTCTTTATTGTGGGATGGATCAGTCTTTGGTTCATCGTCTACAGCTGGTTCAGAACTCAGCTGCCCGTTTCTTAACAGGGACAAGATGTCGCGAACACATCACTCCAATTCTGTATTCTCTTCACTGGTTGCCTGTTTCTTTTAGAATTCTTTTTAAGATTTTGTTTTTAGTTTTTAAATGTCTAAATGGTTTGGCACCTCATTATCTCACTGAGCTTTTACAGCCTCACATTCCAAATGGATCCCTGAGATCTGTAAATCAAAAGCTTTTAGTTGTTCCCAGGTCTCGGCTTGTGACCAGGGGAGACAGAGCCTTTTCAGATGCAGGACCTCGGCTCTGGAACAATCTCCCACTGTCTGTGAGGTCTGCTGGGTCTCTAAATGAGTTTAAGTCTCTGTTAAAAACTCATCTGTTTAAACAGGCATTTGAGTCTGAAGAGCAGGATCATTAGGCCAGCCTTTGCTGTTTTGTTTGATTTTATTGTTCATTTTATTACTGTACTTTGTTCATTGTTTTTATGTTATGCTCCTGTACGGCACTTTGGTTTTTATTGTGCTTTATAAATAAACAATGATGATGATGATGATGATGATGATGATGATGATGATGATGATGATGATGATAAAACACTATATAAGTTCAGGCCATTTACCATAAAGCAATAAATAGCACCATCTGGACTAATTGGTGTAATAAATATAACCAAATATACTGTAACTTGCTCCAACACCAAGCACCACATTCTCTAAATGTTTTAAATGCACTATAAAAATGTTATTTTATAAACCATTTGCACTGTGATTAGCTGTATGTTAAACACAAAATTGAATTCTGTAGTTATCTTTGAGCCCAAAATGCAGCAGCTAGCTGTAGAAATATTTGTAATCTTTCTTCTGGAATGTCAGGATTCTTTTGTTTTTATTGTTATTTATTTATTATTTTTGGTTCTTAGTGTTTTCATTTCTGTATATTAGAATACCTGTGTTCATCATAGCTTGCATTCTCACTCCGTTTAGCTCTGCCCAATCAGTGGTTTAATATTTTTGAGTTTCTTTGTGCCATTTCATCCTCAGTTCAGCCTCCATTGAGTTCTTCCACTCAGCTTGTGATGCCCACCTCACCTGTCCCTGTTTTCCTTGTTGGTCCAAGCTGCAGTCTCACTCACCCTGACCACCTTTCACATCAGTTTAATGTTGTAATGRATTTACCATTTGTCCCAGTCCTCCTCGTGTTTCCCTGTGTCATCCTGTTACCCTGCATTTATGTAAGTTGTGCTGCCACGTCAGCCTTTAGTTTTGTTTAATAAAAACATTTTAGTTTATCCTTTCGTGTTCCTCCGTGTTGTCGGCCTCTGGGTTCATCCACAAACCGACCTGGACATATCTGCCAAACTGATGGTGTGAAGGTTTGTCAAACCGCACTTGTATAAAACTCATTCATTTAAATGTGATTTTATAAATGTTTAGAATGTCATCAGTTTTTTATTACTCCTGCAGAAATAAGAGTCCTGCCAGAAGAACTCCAGACTGCACTGGAAGTGCTACAGCTAGCTGTTATTGCTACTATTTGTGCTCAGAAATAACCACAGAAATGTGTGGACCACAATGGAAATGTGTTCTCTCTTTCTTGTGTTATCCAAGTAGTAATAATGAATGTTTGTTTATATGTAATATTATTACTAAATAAATCAAATTAAAATTACACAACTCATGCATTTCAAAATCATTACAAAACTAGACACCGCATAGTGGTATCATAATGAACCCATGCACGCACAACTGCACCAGAACTCAGAAGTCTTTATTCCTAATAAATGTCATGCATCTCAAAGTTGTAGTGCTTTGGGTGGGGGTCTTTTTTTGAAGGAGGGGGGGGGATGGGTTGACCTGATGGATAGCCCCTCATCAGAGCTAAACAACTAAAGAAATCTGAAGCTCCTGTGTTTAATAGTTTTTGAGCTATAACGATTTTTGTATGTCCAGRTACCCCTTTTTCAGATAAATTGCGGGTCCAGGGGGTGGGGGGCACTGATTGGTGGGCCTGATGGATAGTGCTTCATCAGAGCTAAACAACAAAAGAAATCTGAAGCTCCTATGTTGAACAGTTTCTGAGTTATGAGTGGTTTTGCATGTTCAGACACCCCCTCTTTGAAAGGAACCCCTTCCTCAAATATGGGGTGTATCGTAAAACCGTTGGCTGGCGCAGTGTAGGTCAGACTCATCTACAGTCCTGCCAACTTTCATGTTGATCGGTGCAGCYGTTTTTGTGCTACGGTTGACCAAAATTCACTGAAAAAAATTAATAAATAAATAAACTGTACGAAAACAATATGACTCTCGTTTACGCTTCGCCTGCGGGGCTCGTAATGATGTTTGCACGAACAATTGTAGGATTTTTTTTAGATTAAAGTTTTTTCAAAACAGCAGAAGTCCTTTCTGCCCAAATTCAGCCCAAAATTCATGCAAATCCCCATTTTAACAGCTTTAAACGATTCCACAGGGCCTGCAAACATGAAATTAAAACAGAGATCCTCTCTTCAAAAACCTTGTAGCATTTCTTCATTAATACCCATTTCACTAACTGATTGTAACAGGCTCTTTTTAATTGGAGAGAGAAACCTCAACAAAAGCAGTGATTTATCTGACTATTTCCCTGAAAAGAGCTCTAGGTTCCAAAAAAAATTTATATAAAAAAAGTTTAGGAAGTTACTTTAAAGAAGCCCTCATGGTGCGCAGTACCTCTGTCTAATGATAATCACCACTGCGACACTTCCTGGTTTGATCTCACATCCTAGAATATTCTGTGTAAGAATGCTTTTTTTTTTTATCTGTGCTGGCCCCATCAGTCTGCTTTACCTCTTCAATTCAAAGGATAACTATTCCCTTTGTTGCGGGGCTGAGTCTATCGACTCCAGAGATTTAATTCTCACACAGCATCCGTAATAAGTCAAAGGGCCAGCATCAGAAAGTCGTACCAAAAGGGAGAAAACAGGGACAAAGAGATGAAAGGGGATTTAAAGGAGGAATTTTCTTTCTTTCTTCCTTTCTTTCTTTTTCTGGAACAATTCAAATTTGTCTTTTCGTTTTAGAATGTACGTTTTGTCTAACGGAGCCCAAACACGGCAGTAAATATGAAATTGAAATCTAAAAGACCTGTTTCCGTCTTGTTCTGACTCGACACACAGTCTAATGACCCTCCTCTGGGCCTGGGATCCTGGCCAGCAGGCTGTCGCTGTTCAAGCTGATGAAAAATACCAGAAAAAGAGCTGATGGAGGCAATATCCTCTAACGACTTTCAAAAAGCAATCTTTTTATTCATACAGATTTCTCAGCAATCTTGTGGGGGGGGGGGGGTGGCTGGCTGTTTATGTCGTAGCGAGATGTTTTAGTTAAGACTGACTCGAAGGACTAAATTGTGGTAATTGTTTATCTGGCATGAGGAGAAGCCTGCCGTTGAGACACTTTAGGACTGTGACAAACTCTAATCTGTCACTAATCCTCTGCTGCTCAGAGCAAGAGGATACATCTGCTGCTTCTTAGAAGATTGCGGTGATAAAAACCGCTGTTTGTCTGACGGTTAACAATGTTTAACTTTCCTCTCAGCCAGCACTTTGGCTGTGTGCATGTGTGTGTGTGTGTGTGTGTGTAGGGGGGGTGGGTTAACGCCTGATTCCCAATGCTAACCTGAAACTCCAAGAAACTTAAATGCATCAGGACGAAGGGAAAGTGCAGGTAGAAGCTTGAGGATAAAACAGCATCATTAGGACTAAACAGAAAGCCGCTGGGCTCATTATGAGAGAGAAAAGCTACAGGTTGACTTCAAACAGGTCAAATGAGTCAGACAGGCAAAAGAAATGAATCAAAATAGAAATAGTAATATATAATAAAAGCATATTCAAAGCTGTACACAGTCATGGAGAGCCATAATTTGTTGTTCTATGGGAGGGTTTTCTTATATAAGGCCTAAATCGTACACGGATGTTTTTTTTTTAATGAAATGTCAACAAAATACCAATTTAATGTCCTCGAGAGGAAAAAAAAGGCTGGTGGAGACATCAAAAAAGGGTTTTTACATTTAYAAGTACTGTGGGTACACACTCATAAATCACAGAGAAATGCTTTGCTGTGATGATGTCACTTCTCAGAGGAAGACAATGTTCAGAAGAAACACTTACCTTTCAATCAAGAATGATGAAAAGCAACAACCTTCTTCTGCCCTTTTTTAACTCACAACACTCAGTTCTGTGAAAAGACTGGAGATTATTCCATCGATGAGAGAACAGAAACAAGGTTCAGCAAACGTTTGTACTTCCACCTAGCTGAGGCTGTTTAATACTTAAAACTTCACAAATGAAAACCAACAGTAAAATGTCACAAACTTAAAAAACATTTTCAATTTAAGCCAACAAATTAATAGATTCAGCAACTTTTTGTACAGGGATATACGTAAGGTGAGTAAAGAAGTCTATCTGGATTTTATACCTAATTTTTTCTGACTCCATTGAATAAATAAATAATAATCAATAGTTGTAAATGCACTCATAATTGTAGTTATTTTCTTCAATTAAAATGGTTTTTTCTGCATTAAAATAAACATGTTTAAGTTATGTGTCCAACTCAAAGCCTGCGGGCCAAATGTGGCCTGCCACAGCATTTTATGTGGCCCACAAGAGCTTTAAAAATGTATTAATGTCTTAAAATAAGTGTATGCTGCTTCAAAGCCAACATTGACCATGAACTACATTTCCCATAATGCACGTTGATTATTTTACCTGTGAAATGACGGCATACAACAACTAGGTGGAGGTGCGCAGGGTTCAAAAATAGTTGGCAGCCGGAGAAATCCATTGTATAAAATCTTCATTTCATYGCATTTTTGCTGCCGCAGYCCAGATGTACTGGAAAGAGGGAATTYCCCACTTACAAGTTGTGAATTTAAACTGGAATGTCCCTCCAGTGGGAATTCCTTGTCAGAAAGTGGGACAGTTGCAGATTTCAAGATGGCAGCTACTCACCACAATTGAACGGTGAGTAAAACTCACTTGATATTATTTTTGTATTATTTATTTCATATTTAGACTGTCAGTCGGCTCAGTGTTTATATGARGACATGTTAAAGAGCTGTTTCTGTGCAGAAAAGGCAGAGTTCTGTTATTGTCTGTTAGTGCTCAGCTCAGCTGTAACAAAATGCCAAGGAACATAATGTTTCTTGTTTAGTCATAAACATGAAACATTGAAATTACACTGCAAAAATTGTCCACCTAACAAAGTCTTACTGTCTTATTTTCAGCCTAAAACTATTTGTTGTTGTGAAACTTATAATAAGCATGAGCAGAATGTGTTATTTTATTAATCTAGTTAGTTTGGTAGAAAATGGATGGACAGTTGGCCAGATTATTCCAATATTTTAGAAGATTTAGACTATAATCTTGTTTTTTTTTTTACTTTTTTTAGATGGCTAATTTATTAGAACTGGACCTCAGAGGGCATCCGTAATGCTCATGTGGGACTCAGTGAAAATGTGTTTGACACCTCTCATTTAAGGGATACTGATGCATTTTGTTTAACAAACRTAGAAATTAGCAGAAAATAACTACATTTCTCCATTAAAAGTTTTGTTTTAGTGTKTTTTGATGTGTTGCATTTGGTAATATTGTCATGAGATTCCTTTGTGGATTCTGCTGTGTGGCTGGAGTACAATCTGCATTCTTACCCTTCAAACAGGATGGTAAAKCTCAACAAAGGTGCATCAATCAGGCTTTGTAAGCCCAGTGTGAAGAGATTTAGGGCAAATCCCCTTTCCTACCATGACCCCCGCATGAGCATTCCCCTACGTCTCCCCCCTGGCTCTTAATGTGTAGTTGTGCAGAGTACAAGTTGGACGCTCCTTTAAGATGTTACATCATCAGATGTTGATGAAATCTTTAGGGAAACAAAAGTTGTACCAGTGTTTTCCTATAGCGAGTAAAAATAATTACCAGGCCTGCAGCAGACTTTGCATGTTATTTTTTGTGTTTGTTAGAGAAGAACAAAAATAATTCCAAATGTAGTTAACCAGAATACACTATTCCCATGTTTGTTGGGATGATAAAATATTTTTAACTCCAAACTTGCATGTTTTTTTCCTTTTTTATGCATATTAAGAATAACCAAAAAGTAATATCAAACATAATACATCAAAATTGATAATATAGTGTTTTTTATAGTTTTATTTTAATGAGACGTGGGGGGACTTTGCTTAAAATTATGTCCCCCAAATCATTGGATCTTTTAAGTCTTTATGTTGAAAAACCAACAGGCTTTCCTCTGGATTAAACATGTAAGGAATGAGGCTGAAAGGTAAGGGGAGTGAGAGAAACAAGAGTCAGCCTTGTAATCATGCCTCTCACCCACCGTCAGGTCTATTTCCCTCACTCAGCTCTGTGAGGAGCTCTGTGACTTTTTCTGACTTGAGAATTTGTGCGTTTGCTCCGGTAAAACAACTAGTTGACTCCAGTTTTTATTATTTTCACTCTGAAAACATTTCAACAGCTTATGTTCAAAGAATAAAGTAGTTTATTTCTGTTCTGCAGAACTTTAGCTTGATTTGAAAAACGAGACAGAATGATTAACTTGTTTTCAGGACTGGATTTAGCTTYAGGCAGCTCATACCTTTTAGATGCYATTAAACTAAGAGGTTCTTGAAATACCCAATAAACTCACAGCACATCTTTACTTTTTCATTTGTTTCGGTAAATAGTTGATAAATGTGATAAATTTGTTGTGTGAAAATGTTTTGCCCAAAGTATTGTGAAAATGCTAAAAGGAAATTAAAAACACTTCAATAATATAGTATTTCTTGAATGAAAGTTGCCCACTTCCTTACATGTCAGAGTTTTAAACAAAAATGTTGTGCCATCTGTTAGGATCAGTCTCAGCTATTAACACATTCATTTTAAGTCAAGGTCATACATTATGTAAATCTAGACCTCCAACAAGAACCTGAAATGTAAAGCTGGACAAGGAAGAATCTTCATGTAAAATAATAATGACAGCGAGAAATAGCAACACAAAGTCACCTGGTAAGTCATTAGAAGATCTGTTTTTCCTCAGAGCAGATGGAGAAACAAATGGTGCTGCGCAGACAACATTTTGTCAGGTGTCGACACTTCAGGTGTCTTCGTTACTTTTAGCTGTAATTAGTTGTTTCGTGTTTAAAAAGAAAGGTCATGCGTCATGATTGTGTGGAGGAGGAAGCACTTAAAGCCCTTCATCACCAGACTTATCTTCCAAAAATACAAAATGGCAGCTTCAATTTTCAACACGACAAGGTGAGGACATGCAGCCTTTAAAATAAACATTTTATGTTCAATATCTGTAAAACCGACTAAGCTGTAGAGTTGCTTTTGTGTTTAAGAATGATTAGCCATGTTTGCAGCCATGTTGAATTGGGTTAACTCCCAGAGTTAATCTATTGTAGTTGTCCATCCAGTGATCACTATTAAAAGTTGATTAGTTGTAGATTTACTGTGTAATAAATAAGTTATGGAGGTTTCATTAAAATATGAATGCTGGTTCATGGGACATTGTGCTAACAGACACCTACAGTTCATGGTGGTGGGCCAAATTTTCAACGTTGTGCCCAGAGTTGTAAAGTAAGTAAGTACAAATACTTTGTTACTGTCCTGAAGTAGAAATTTTGCTTATCTGTACTTTACTTGAGTAATTACTTTTCAGCGTACTTTTTACTTTTACTCATTACATTTTTACAGAATTATCTGTACTTTCTACTCACTACATTTTTTTAAAAGGTAAGAAGCAGAAAGTTGTTACTCATATTTTATTCCGAGTTGTTATTACTTTAAAAATACTATTCCATAAATTGTGTCTTCTGGATAGAGTGAATTTAATTGTGGTTGGATGAGAAGTATAAATATATACCATTCTGACACCTTATTAGCTTATACACAACCCATCACAGCTACACGCCGTTAGAAAAAATATTTTTTGGAGAAGTCACCTTCTAATAAATGTCATTTTGGAAAATCTAACTGCTCACTTTTACTCAGTACATTTACTTTTAATACTTGTTTTGTGTCGGAAATTTACTTTTGATACTTTAGTATAAAAAATATCAGATAATTTAAGACTTTTACTCCAGTAATATTTTTAGAGAAGACTTTAACTTTTACCAAAGTATTTTTATGATAAGATACTTGTACTTTTACTCAAGTATCACTTTGAGGTACTTTATACAACACTGCCTGTGCCTGCATTTATCCTGATTTATCTACAGTAAAAAAAAAAAAATTAAAAAGGGTTGTTAGATACTTTTAACGGTACCTTCTAAGAAATTAGAAAAACGATACTCATTGAAGAGACAATGGGTTAAATAGTGATAAATATCTTTAGGATATGTTTAGACAGCACAACAAGTTCAATAAACACTTTCTTGTTCTGTCTTGCTCAGGCATCTGGAAGCTGCAAACATTTACAGCTACAGATCAAGTGAACCCAGATCGATTCTCTTAGATCAAATAAATGAAGATTTCTTAAAACTTGACAGCAAAACTTTTGTTTAGCAATAAACAACAGTTAGTTACAAGTAGGTCCTCAACAAAGATGGTTTTAAAAACAGGAAGTGAAGGGCTTCACCGTGGGCCCCAAGACGATATCTGCCTCTGCTTGTTCTGCATTGTTGACATGTTTCCACACAATGCACAGACATGAGAATACGGTGCATTTTTAGCATGTTTCTCAGTGATGTTCTGAGGCAGTTCAGGGTACCAGAAAAGACAAATAACCAAGTATTGTGCAATTTTATTCTGAGTCACTTGTGATTTTTCCCACAATGACGGCGACACAAAGACACCTGGTAATTCATTAGTGTGGCTGGATGAGCTTTTTAACTCGGAGCAGATAGAGGAACAAATGGTGCTGTGCACTGGTTCATGTAGCCATTACTGTCATTCTTATTCCACGTTCTGGCTGGCCCCGTAATTACCCACGCTCCGCTTCCTGATACGCTCCATTCTTTCTCCGAATTCTTCCCCTTTGCTGGCTGGGAGATAAASACGAAACGAAGCAAAACTGTGGGGCTTGTGTATTGAAAGGCTTTGAAGTCATGCATGTAATATTGATGAGGTGAGCGAGTCGAGATTAGCACCAGAAATTTCACTTCTTTCTTTTATTTTGCATCATTGTGGTCAAACGCTTTTAAGCTTCACAATTTGCCGACATTTTCCGGCTGTTTGATCAGAGACGTGGTACAGAGAGAGGAGCAGAAACCTTGAATAAATGACACCGCACGTGGTTCACTTTGATTGAGTGTACGGAGAATTATTTCTACCATATATAATTAGTCTATGATTAAAACTAGATGGAACTATCAGTCTCTACGGGGATGCTCTTTTCTTGTCTTTATTTGATTACCTGACAAGCTCAGCCTGAGCACTTAACTTCATCAAACAATTAGGTTCAAAAGCTATTACCGGTCTACTGTAAGTAATCTTAATGACACTTCAAATCAGAACAATATGAGCTTCAGTCCACTGTTCTCTGAAAGTCCTTGTCAAGTTTGCTCACTACGGTACCACAGGAAGTTCTCTAAGCGTTGTACTTCTTCAGTAAGTCACTCTGCCAGTGCCTCTTACGGTCTGGGAACGCGTTGGGCAAGCGGATCTTTTTGAAGTCGTCGATGCATTTTTTCAGATCCTCTTCCAGCATTTTTCTTTCCTCTTCTTCCTCRGCCATTTGATGAAGGGGGCCGCCGTTCTCCCTGACGGTGGGCCGCGGAAGAGTCCTCAGGTTGAGGGTGGTGGGACGCTGAGGGCTCTCGACCAGAGGCGGGGACGGCGAAAGGCAGGAGAGAGGGGGACTGGAGGTAGAAGCAGATTTGACTGATAGAGGAGGAGGAGGTAGGATCGGCGGGGAGGGAAGMGGGAGGTCATCCATGTCGGCGGCAGTCAGAGGAGGCGGAGGGGGTGTCATAGGGGGTGGGAGGAGGTTTTGGGGGTCCGGCGTTGCACCGCTGCAAACGGTTTCCGGGAGGCTTTGAGTTCGGCCCGTGCTGCAGAGCTCCACGGGGGCTGGTTCAAAATGAGGAGGAGCGGCGGCGGCAGGTCCTGACGGTACCACTTCCCCCGGAGCTGTGGGGTCGGAGGTGGCAGCCTCGGGGATTGCTGAAGCCCTACCTGCAGGAAAACAATCGAAATTTATGCATGAGTCAACTCATTACAAGTAGAACTGCTAACTCTCTTTCTAAGAGTTTGATGAAGTAATCATAGCTGCACCGTAAAACTGAGAAAGTAGCCAGTTAGCTTAGCTTAGCGTAGCACAAAATCAGCAGCAAGGGTGAAACTGYAAACCTTGTTTTCCTTTCAGATAAAAAGTCCAAGTATAAAAGCTTAGTGGCTTTTCAAAATCTACTTATCACTGCTGTCTGTGGTGTATCTGTGGTGTAAGYATCAACTTTCAAATGTGAATTAGCACATATAGCCACATTTGGACTGACACTGGACTCTGTGAGATGTATTTAGGCTCCAGCTACCACATTAGTGTGCATGGGTTGATTCTAGGCAATCAGTCTGAATCATCTTCTCCAGGACTGGATTTGGACCTTTACTGGGTTACTAGACCTTTTGGCTAAGGGTGCATTTAAAGGCCAGCTAGTTTCCATGCTACAGCTCAGTTGRATGTTGTTGAACACCTTCTAGTTCCAGCAACATACAGACAGACGTTAGTGTCATGAAAAAAATGACAAACATATCTAATAAAAAAATGAAGAAACTACATAGAAGAAGGACATTGTAAAGCATCTTTGTTGTTGTGTCTGGTCTGTTTGAATAAACTGTGAGAGATTGGCACAGAAATTGGATCACTTTCCACTGTTTTTGTTTGCCTTATCAGAGTGTGTCAGCTGGCAGAGAAAACAAGCACCTGAGCCTTCAGCTCCACAGCTCGTCTGAACGTACAGACGTAAACGCATGCTGGGACAAAAGCATAGGAGCACATTAGAAGTGGAAATTACCAAAGAAAGCAGCTCAGCAAGACAGAAAAATGTACGAATTGAAAAAAAAATACAGTTTAGTTTAATTTTCCAACCCCAGCTCAAGCTAGCTTGCATGTGTTTTATGTCAGAATGGATGTACGAATGGCATAAAACGTCCTAACTGAAGCGTGTCAAACCATTTTTCAGGGTAAGTTGCCTTTTCATCTCATCCCAGTGTGAAAATAAAAGCTGCCTTTGTGCAGCTTCTCAGACGAGTGGCTCGKGTACGTCCTGCGTCTCTCGATATTTAAAAACAAAAATATATTCAGCCATTTATTTTTAGAGACTAATGAGCCAGAAATCAGCCTCTTTTTTTCTCTCTTAATTTTCACATTAACTGTATTCAGTGGGCACAGCTTACCGAATTGTTAAGTTTACTAACCAGTAATCCGCCAAACAAGAACCTTAGCTCTACTAACACTAAACCGTTRTAGATAAATAATTTATGGAAGCTAATGGATACTGTCAGTCCATGTCACACGTCTTCATCTCCTTCCAGTTAAAGACTGGAACTGATGCTAGGCGTATCAAGCCAAGTAACCATACTATCAAAAAACCAAGATGAGTATGGATATTGGAATGATAACCTACTAGCGTGATGAGATTGATTATTTTGTTTACACTTTGTTTGYACTACTCCATATCGCCCACYCCTAACTGATGCAAACTTGTTGTTAGTTTTCTATTGGTTTAATTTGAAGGTAGGTGGGATCCTCTGTGGCAAATTGTCCAATCCAAAGTTATTGCTCTGTCTAACTTGTGAAACATCTGTCACCCCTTTCAGAATAAAAACATTTCTAGATTGAGTTTATATTGTTATATCATTTGGTTAGTAAAAAAAACAACAACAGCAAATGCTTTCTCTAACGTTTTATACGAAGTCGATTTTCGTATTCATTATTTAAACATTAAATGTTATTTTATTTCTTTTGGCACACATAAGTTTAGCTGCTAAAGRTGCTACGCGCTACACACACTGTGCCTGACACATCCAGCCTGGCTTGTAAAAGGGGATCGTTTTTATTTAATACAGAATAAATTTCATCAAAATAGAAGTTTTACACTTGTGAGTTTTTAGTGGACTTAAAATTGGCAGAACTCAATTTAGCAGAAGATCATTTATCTGGTAACGGTTCTCAAGGTTAGCAAAACAGCTAAGCCGCTAAATGAGAAGCTAGTTCCTCTTTCGATCGTGCTATACTGCACAAGACTTTGTATATGTCCATCCTRAGGAGTGTCTATTTTAAAATGGTTCCTTCAGTTTATTGTTGTGCTAAGACTGGGTTTGGTCATAGGGATGATGACATATTTCGAATTTTTCTATACAGTTTTGTGTGCTGTTTATTTTAACTTCGTAATTAAGCAAAAGACAGTCTTGCAATCTGGGTCTATCTCTGAGAGTAGCACCAGTTTTACTCATATTTCCCTTCTCATTTCTATAGTGATAAAACACAACACTCAAAAAGGGCACCGTCGACTCTAGTAAACATGTTTTCATTACATTGGCAGACATTTGGACTGCAAGCAAGTAACCAAAACATTGATGTCATTCAAACTAAGTAGCATTTTGATGTCATTTTCAATCATCCGGGCCCCTCCAGTGTGTGATAAGGAAATTGGAGCCAATAGATGATGGTGTAAGATTTCAAGCTTTTCCCTCATTGCGCCATTTCTCAGAATTCTGGCTTTCTTATGGCTGTTTTATACACATTTTAAATGTGAGAAACATTCAGTAAAATGATTTATGTGTGTGTGCTTTTCCAGTATAACTTTATTCACGAAACAAAATTTCAAGTTATGCACRTGAATAATTACATCCATGCATGTACAGCCCTCGTGCACTTCATCAACCATGAAAACCACAGTCGCAAAAAATAAAATCATAGACATTTCCATCCTCCGTGAAGCAGTCATTTACAGTAAAGCGCAGGCGGCTGGAGAAAATGAATGYGAGCAGCTAATCTCTGTCACATGCTCTCATGCAGAGACACAATATGCCACAAAACAAGGCCGAGGAACACACTACACAAACACAACGGCCCCGCTTTTCCTCCAGGAGGGCACATCAACCTGTCTTATGTAACTGGATAAGCTACTCGCATCCAACAGAGGTGGCACCACGGATCATTTTTTTCCCATTGACTTTCTGAGCACCTGAAAATGACATAAACACACGTGCACCTGCTTAATGTGTAAGTGTTTTGCAGTTTTTGAGTGTGTGATGGTATTTAAAGAGGAAACAAATAAGGGTAGAGAGACGGAAAGATGAAGCAGATGAGGGTTGGAGGAAAGATGTGCGTGTTCAGTACATTAAGTGTCTCTCATAATGAATACATGTGTTTCAGGGCTGCCTGAACGTGGGAGTATATGGGGGGGGCTTAACAGCGTCGGAGGAATAATCCAGTGTGGGGGGGAGGGATGGGCTCCATGCTTTCCTTCACTGTTAAGCCTCGTGGAGGAGAGCAGAAAAGCCACTTCTCTAGGGATATATGTAGAATCTAAAGTGTTTTTTTAGCACACAGCCCCTCACATCCCTCTTTTCATGTTTCTCTTTTTTTTCAGCATCTTCCATCTGTTTGGTGTGACAGATACCTTCATTGTCATCATTACTGCTGATAGTAACTGTAATGTGTCCCTGTTGCTGGGGGTTTAGCACCCATTTGTTTCAAAATGTGTCCTGCATGGTTTGTRATGGTTTCAGCTGGGATTTTCACACCATATTCTCACTCAGACTAATTACAACCACGCCATGATAGCATAAACAAGTTATTAGTTTTGGCATTTTAAGCAAATTTGTTTTGCATTGACAGTTATTACCAAAATAAACCAAATTATGAAAAAATATGATCAGGTAAGTTAAAAAAAATGATTATCTGAAGCATCCAAATCTGAAAAATGAGGCCACTGTGGAAGTTGCAGTAACCTGCAGTTCATTCACTGACCAGCAGGGGGTAATTTCTGCGATGACAAATAAGTTTAGCCTTTTATTAGGAACTGGGGAAATTATTTAATCTCATGCCCTTTTTTTGCTTGTATCCACCATTTAAAAAAGCTAAATACATTACGTAACAACACTTYATATAAAGGTGCTTTAGGTTCCACTTAATCACACTCACAAGTTGTTGGTGTTATCCAGGTCACTTCAAGTGACTATAATACTAATATCCACACATCTCTTTGTTTATTGGAAGCTTAGTCTTTTTTTTCTTGATCCTAGTGCTTTGTGAGGTTTTATAAAAGTTACATTTATTTAAAGTAAATGATCTTAAAGTGGTGGTTGTTTTCAAAAGAAAAGAAAAACAACAATAACACGTACTGTAAAATTGAAAGTCTTCAAAGATGGAAATAGCCAGCAATTAATATTAAACTTATTTGGAGAGTTAATGCAAGATAATATTTTATAATATTGTAACTAAGTAATTTAAAATAAAACTTCTGRACTATCCAATTCTGAACTATTTATGAAACTCATTTTTTTTATGACGGGCCACACTACACTACTATTTTTAATTACAAGAATAAAGTCATAATATGACAAGAATAAAGTTGAAATAATAAAAGAATAAAGTCATAACATCACAAGAATAAAGTTAAAATAAAACAAGAATAAAGTTATGACACTACAAGAATAAAGTTAAAATAAAACAAGAATAAAGTAAATATATTATGAGAAAAAAGTTGTAATATTACAAGAACACCACAAAAAAGTGGTCTTACCACTGCATTAAAGCAAAGAACGTTGAGCATCTTGTGAAGTTATACTGTCTTTTTTCAACTCTTTGGATTCGTATGATAAACTCAAGTTGTATGGCATTGCAGTTAATGGCTGCATTGATGGATTTACTCATGACATAATGTAGATGGAAGCATATTACACCAACAGTGACCCAATAATCGCAGACTATTTCGTAAACACAGTGACATGCATAGAGACTGTCTACAGGTGCAACGTGACCCAGGAACAGAAAATGGACATGTCATGTAAGATTCTGACTTTTTTCTGATAACATTATTAAAAAAATCATAATATTCTGACTGTTTTCTCATAATTTAAAAATAAATCTCATTGTGTGGTCTTATACTTATAATTTTGACTTAAAAAATCAAAAACAAAAAAAAATAATGTATGTGAAAACCTTTCAACAAACTATGTGCATTTCTGCAAAATGTGCATTTCCTGCATTTCCTATTGAAATCATGCAGACTTTTTTTTACATTAACCTAAAACTACAGTACAGTTTACAGTAACCTAAAGCTATGCTTAGCACAAAAATTAATKAAATYTGTGTTTGRTAGATTWGTTCTTTGTTGTAACAATGCTTCTTGGTAATAAATCTTATGATTGGCAGCACCTGGAGGTACCAGAAGAGCTCAAAACAAGAGTCAATAACAACACCAGAATAAGCTGTTTGACAGAGAAGATTTGGCAAATTTTTCATGAGCAAAACTCACATACTCAGCTCTACTGCTCATCCCACAAATACATGTTCCTTACAAACCATTTAAGGGAAATTAACAGATGTTACAATGGTAAGCTTATAAGTGTGCCACATACTGTTTACTGTTTTCAAACTTGTGCATTTGTAATAAAAATGAAGGCATTTAAAGTAAAGATGCACTTTTTTTTACCTTTTTTTATTCCTTCTTCACGTTTAACCAGTTTGGACTTTGGTTGAGCAGATCTCTCTCCAGCATAAGTGTGTTACAGTCTGARAGCAGATCTGCTTGGATTACATCTGCTGAGGATCCAGGACTTTTCACCAGGTTGCTGATAAAACAAGCTTTAGTTGCATGACCTCAAAAAGGGAGCGCTGACCAAGAAAAGCTTGCAGCACCAGCTCAACCATTGCTTTAACTTTTCTAAACCAACTTTTTACTCGCTGGACAACAAATCTGTTTTGACGACACGGTTGTTAAAAAATGATCTAAAACGACACCTTGAAGCATCTTTTCAAATCATGATGAGACACAGAAAGGGGAGTCTGCACAGGTTGGTGCATGCTCTTTCATTAACACCGGTTGTCCAGAGGGACTGAATTATATCTTCCAGTCAGATGCCTGCTGTGTCCTGTGTTGGTTCATTTGTTTGTGTTCAACAAGCTTTTAATTGGTCATTAACACTTTCTGCTTTGGCTTATTTGAACAGAAAATCAGCTCCAGGGTGGGCACTTCAGTGTAAAAAGAACATTTAATTTACTGTAAAACAACATTTCCTCTGTCTCCTTGGTGTACACGGCATCAGATCTGTTTATGGCACACGTGGGCGGCCTTTGGAAAAATCTCCATTCAGCTCTTTGTCAATTTGAACAGAAAGCACAACAGTTTTAAAATGAGCCAATAAAACCAAAACTGTATTCATGAATGAAAAGCGACGAGCTCAAATTAAACAACTTGCATATTTTTTTATGTAAAATTGGTGTCAGCTTATCTTTGGTTACTGTTTATACATAAATACATCAAAAAATATATAAATTTACCAAGATAATGGCAAGATTTTAGACAAAGATCTTATTCAAACACTAAAATTTAGCTCATCTGTAACTGTGGCTGAGTTATAGCCTATTTTGTGTTTTTTAAGAACAAGTGGCCATGGCAGCCATCTTGATTTGGTTGTAAATGGACGTCCACTGATTGCTTTCCAAGTTTCTTCAAAATACATCTTGTGTGGCTCATGAGATATTTTGTAGACACACCCATGCAGACTCTGACAAAAACATGATCATCCACCATCGATGTTCTGGTAAAATATAAGATGTCACAAATTCAATCACAGAATGTGTCAAGAAGACATTATTCTACCTCTCTCACTGTGCTGCAGCTTGTCCTGAGAAAAAAACCTCGGAAATGTCTTTTAAATGATCTGTCAATCAAGTGTTAATTCAAGTTAGATTTAAATAACGTGGCAGTGTATGAATGTGAACAGTCCCTATGTCAAAAGATTACCTTAATTAACCTGAATTTGGCCCAATCAATCAGACCCTTGTTAATATTCTCTGTGGCCACTGACAGAGGGACTGGTGTCCTGTCGAACAGGGGAAACCAGCAAACAAGAGGACACTGTCATCTCCAAGGCAACGCCACAATGAAGTGCAGGAGCCAGAGCGCCATAAATACATAGTAATGCCTCTCAGACTGAAAGTAGCTTTTCATGTGAAATTATACGTGCGGCTCCTTCCTGCTGCTCCAAAGGGAGCTCACGCTGCACAGTTTTGGTAGCGGCAGCATGTTTTATATCTAATTACAACACATTCAGCTCAAATTTCCAGCTCTGTTTTTGTGAAGCGGTCCGCGTGGTGCCTAATGACAGTGTGAGCCTCACCTCCTACGGATCTTTCTCTCATTGTCTCTTCACGCTAATTTCTGTCAAGCAAATACATACGGGGGCGTAATAAGACCTTGTAATAATCTATTCCTCGGGCTGACTTGACATGCGGGTGTATGAGCGCGGTCTGAATATCTCCGGAGTGCACTCACAAGTCTCGGAGCAATTACAAATCTGTCATTTTACATAATGTGGAGGAAACGTCTGACGCAAACATCTGGAGACTGAGAGCTGCTGCCAAGTGTGAAAAGCAAACATAGGAGTAAAGCTTTGATAAATGTGTGCATAAGTCATAAACTAATACCTCTTATTGTGTGAACACTCATTCACTTTCTTTTCTTCGTTATATAATTTTGCAATATGACTACTTTTGCATATCATTGTTTAACCATTCTCACATTTAAGTGTTCAGCTCATTCAGAAGATAAGTTTTTGCAACTTTTATATTTTCAAACTTTTTACATAGAAATATGTTGAAATCCCTTCTTGAAATCTGCTTCAGTGTATACGTCCTTTGGTTTTGTGCTCTTATGCTACTTTTAGCATTAGCTAGCATTTTACTTTTTATCTTTTAGCTAGACTTTCAGCTACTTTAAGCCTTAAGCTAGCCTTTTGGTACTTTCATCTTCTAGCTGAACTTTTAATAATTTTAGCTAGCCTTTCGCTACCTTTTGTTTTCAGCTTTGGCGTATACGTTTAAGTGTTTTGCTACTTTTAGCTTGCCTTTACCCAAATTTAGCTTTAAGCTAATGTTTTAGAACACCTCAATCTTAGCATTTGCTTTTAAAGTTCATAGCTAGCATTTTGCTAAGTTTCTTTTTTTCTTATTTTGTTATTTATTTATATTTTGTTTTTAGCTAGTCTTTTGTACGGAAGCTGAGAGCGGAGTTTTCTGCTGATAATTTTTTCCATGGTTTTCTCATGATAACCACGTTATTACACGTTATTATGTTGTTATCACAGAATAACGGTTGTTTTCTCAAGCTAACAAGTTAATTATGTTATCACGAAATAACGATGAGCGTTTTCTCAAGATAACCATTTATGGTTTTCCTATTGGGTATGGAGATGGCCCGGTCCTCTCAGCTGGTCACAGATAAAGTTTATGATATCAGCAGGATCACTTCAGTGTGAACACATGTTGAGCTGCAGTCGGGCAAGCCGTCTCCTTAAATGACAAGGGCTGATGTGAAAGTTATCTGTACAAGACAACGAACTGCAATTTCAGCCTGTGTCATATAATAAAATTCTGTGACCAGTTTAGGGGACCAGGCCATTTCAACGGTTACCGAAGAGGAAAATCACAAGTCATTATCTCGAGATAACAATTGTGAAATGAACTCGTTATCTCTAGTTAACACTCGTCGTTATTTTGTGTTATCACGAGAAAACCAAGGAAGAAATTATCAACGGAAATCATCTGCTCTCGGCTTCCGTACTTTTTGCTACTTTTGCCTTCTAGCCACACTTATCACACGTATTACATTCAACTAACTTTTTGCTACCTTTTTTTGTTTACTCTGGCTTTTAAATGTTTTGCTACTTTTAGCTGGCCTTTTGCCAAATTTATCTTTTAGCTAGTGTCTCATTACTTCTAGCTGTTTGCAGCTTTCACCTTTACAAATATTAGGTAGTGTTCTGGACTAATTGTTTATATCTGTTCTACCTTGACACTGTCCGGTACTCATATCTTATGATAACTAGTTACGGCTGTTTTACTCTATCGGCCAGACTTCAAGACTCCAGCAATGCATGACCTCTTTTATTCTGATAAGGTGTTTCCAGGCTGACAGCCCTGTCATTGGTTAGATGGTTCACAGTTGGCGAACTGTGATTGGTTGTAAGCATGTCACATGATGTTATATTATCGGCTGCTCTGCATTGATGAGCCAGCCACAACTTGACAGACTTCTCTGATTGACTTCTGCTCTGTTGTTGCTCAGATTAAATCATTTGACGACCATACACGCAGACTTTCTGTGCATTTATTCCAACGTGTTTCTGCATTCTTGACAAATCGTGCCACCACAGTAGCATTTTGCTGTATTTTGCTTTTATACTTTTTTTTTGTCTTTAGTGTTTTGTTGCTTTATGTTTTGGCTACCATTCTGCTTCTTTTTAGATTTAACACCCTAGTTTCAGCTTCTTTAACAATTTTAGCTAGTCATGCGGTGCTCAGCATCCACACTGGTTTGTATTGTTTGACAGGGCTGTGCTTTTATACATCCTGCTACATCATAAACACCTTTTTTTCTTCTTCTCATTCTTCTGCAACCACAACCAAACATGAAACATAGTCCTTATAGTAGTTTAACCACGCCCTGAACTATAGTAACAAGGACAATCCCGACTGTCCAGATTACTGATAATTAGGGGGGCAGATTAGAGCCCAAAGCTCCAGATGGCCAAGGTGAATCCTGTCCTGATAACACCTCCGACAGACATCTGAGTCTTTGCTTACACTGAGACACATGAGCTGAGCAAACTGCCCACTGACAGAGCTTCACCTACTCATCTCTGTGATTGATGACAAGCTATTAAAAAGTCTGAAGTCAGAGTAATTCCCATCTCAAGATGCATGTGAGCAAAGAAAACTTGGGAAATGGTTATCAGATGAACGTTTGTTGAAAAGAATGGTACAAATTAAGTTTCAGTGTTGATATTAAGAATTAATTTTACTTTGCAACTATTTTAGGAAATAAGAGAAATGATGGGGGGAGGTTTTTGTGGGGACCAGGCTGAAAAGGATCATTAGTACAGTCTGTTTTCAACCAGGTTAACTCCAAAAAGTGAATCAGTTAAAGGAGAGCATCTGACGATCACTTCTGGAAGCTTTATTAAAATCTTGTCAGTAATACATGAGATCGTTGCTAAAAATTACAAACAAATGCAGACTCAGGCAAGAACATTATTGCTCTGCTTTTACCAATGGGCAATAATCAAACATTTTTGGAAAAAAAAAAGTTTATTTTAAGCACTTTTAAAATGATCCAAAATCTGTATTTTTCTCAAAACCCAATGTTATTTTTGCCGTTGCAACTTGTTTTGTGTCGTTTCGCCTTGGAGGGTTAGCCTCTGCCTGATCTTGCAGGTCGACTCCCAGAATATTTAGGGGTCGATGTATTTTGTGACAACTGCTCCCTGCAGAATGCAGCGGTGACGATGAGGAGCAGAGGTGTGTGTGTATGTGTGTGTGTGTGTGTCCCAGCTGTATAGGTACAGAGCAATGCAGTGAATAAGATCTGGTCCTGTAGCTGACTCACTAGAAATAACTCGATGAGATGAAGATGCCTCGGGTCGGTGCTACTCCTCTGCAGCCTGTTGTTGCTGAGCAGTAAAGCTGGAGCTCATGTGTGATTGCATGTATGTGCAAATGAGAAAAGACACACATTTGTCACACAATGATGGAGAAAACAAAGGTCGGCTGGTTGCCACCACTCTTCACTGGCCGAATGTTACTCCCTGGAAATTATCAGCAGAAAATGTATGTCTACTGCATAGATTTTAATAAAACTTGCAGAAAGTAACCACTGTATGTGCTTTTACAACTCATAGACTACTGGAGCAAACCCCTTTCAAGATGGCCGCCATAACCAACTGACTTCAGAAAACACAAAAAGTCTATGATTTAGTCAGTTTTACAGAAATGGTGGTAACATGTAGCGTGGCGGCAGCTTAGTGTCATTCACAACGCATATTCAAAGTTCTACTTGGAAGTCAACTCATTGTCTGGTAGCAAAATATTTCAAGACTCGTTGAACAGATTTTTACGAAACTTTCAGAAAATAATTAATGGATAAACTCCAATAACTGATGAACTCCTGGAGTCAACCCAAGCCAAGATGGCTACCATAGCTATCCAAATTTAGCCAATACAAAAATGGCTCTTAGTCAGTTTTACAGATATTAAGATAAAATTTGGCGTGGTAGTAGCTCAAAGTCATTCAAAACACATAGTCAAAGTTCTACTCATTGAGCAAGATCTATGCCTAAAACTTTAGCATTAGCTGTCTTGTCTGTTAGCATAATATTTCATGACTCGTTGAACAGATTTTAATGAAACCTTCAGAAAATAATTACTGGATAAACTCCAACAACGAAAAACTCCTGGAGTCAACCCAAGTCAAGAAGGCTGCCACAGCTAGCCAACTTCAGCCAACACAAAAATGCCTCTAATTCAATCAGTTTAACAGATTTTAAAGGGGCAATGTTATGTATTCCTCAGGCATACATTTAAATACTATACCATAATAAAGTATCTATGTCAACTTTAGCTGTTATTAAAATGCTGTTTTTATGTTTAAATAGAAAATAAATTTATCTTCTCATCACTTCCTCTTCCAAACGCCTTGAAATTGGCCTCTGTCTCTTTAAGAACCTCCTTCCGCTACTGTTTTGCCCATTTCAGTGCGCAGGGGGGTGGGGGTGGGGGGGCTATGATGCAGTTTACTTGGCATCTGAAAATACAGGAAATGTATTTCCAAATGCCAAGTACACCCGGGGGGATCGGCTTAAAAACACGTCCCAGGGGCGTTTCTGGTCCCCACCTGTCGTTTTGCTCCTCAGCATGGCTTCCTAAAAACGCTGCAGGATTTCTCAAACATGCATGAATGAGTCAAAGCAAGGCTTTGGGCATGTTTTTATGAGAGTATAACATTATAACATGATATAAAACTCAAAAAWGTTGATTTTACATGATATTGCCTCTTTAAGATAAAATTTGACATGGTAGTAGCTCAGAGTCATTCACATCACATATTCAAAGTTCTAATCATTGCGCTAACGCTATGTCAAAATCTTTAGAATTAAATTTTGGAAGTCATCACTAGTTGTGTTAGCAAAATATTTCATGACTCGTTGAACAGATTTTAACGAAACTTTCAGAACTGATTAACTCTTGGAGTGAAGTCAAGATGGCCGCCACAGCTGGTCAACTTTAGCCAACACAAAAATGGCTCTAACTMGTTGAACAGATATTAAGATAAAATTTGATGTGGTRGTAGCTGAGTCATTCACATCGCTTTACTTTAAAGAAGACATCTCACAATATTAAAGGAAATGACTACAACTCAATCGTTTTTCAACAAAAGACAATCTTTGTCTAAAACTCTGGCATTTCGAGGCAACATGAGCTTTCCGTTCTTTCAAGGAATGCTAAGCTTTTAATTCTTTTCTTTTGGGTGTGCTCGCTAAAACCTTTGTGAAATGTTGTTGAAAAGGAGTGAAAAGGAGGCAGCCAAGTGCGACCAGGCTCTCAGCCCCAAGTCATTAGCCTCACGCAGGAGGGTTCTTCTCTTAGCAACTTCTCTCCCTCAGCGCTTGTGTGTGTGTGTGTGTGTGTGTGTGTGTGTGTGTGTGTGTCCAAGTTTGAGAATGCTTGTTCAAGCGTGTTTAGAAGACAGAGAGCAGAGCTCATCACCGGCCCACATACCACCTCAACACTGACCCATCCAACCTGTCCTCCTGAAGCTACGCAAGCACAAACATGAACGTAACAAGACGAGACGAAGCCAACTGCTATGCAGATCCGACAGCAGACACACACGAGAGARAAAAAAAAGAAAGGTAAGCAAAAAGTCACAGATGGTTGCCTCTCTGAAGGAACAGAAACAACAGCACACAGGCGAATGTGACAGCGCACCCAGAGCAAGATGACTCACTCTGTTTTGACACTGGAGCACATGTGGTGTGTGTATTCATGAAAGAAGACGCAGCCCGAGAATCACAACACTTCAGTCTCTTTAAGCTCCCGATTCACACAAACAAGACAGCCTTGCAGTCTTTTTCTTTATGTTGGCACAATCAAACAACAGCTGGGTGCTTTTCTTCCCCCCCAAGTCATCCAGAGGATAACAACTCACCCTTTAAACAGTTTACAAGAAAAGTGTGTGCATCCTTGTGAATTACCACAGAGATGTCACAGTTGTCTCTGCTCTCAACAACCAAGAGAATAAAAACATAAAAAGCCATCGGGGTAGAAATCCAGAAACAAGCAAACCAAAAGAAACTGAAAACTGTCTTGAGAGAAGAGTACAAGAAAATGTTAGTGTCCGAATGGGACCTGGTAGGGGAAAATGAAAGGGTTTATTCAAGAGRCACAGAGTGTGTTTTACTGATCAGAGTAGCCATTCTTTGAGGCACGGAGTTTTTGAATAAAACTCTGAGTTTTGGCAGCAGTTCAAAGAGCTTGCAGAACGCTGCACACTGTTACGACCTGCTGATGGAGTTCAAAATAAAATCTGGTGCTTTTTTAGGCACGACTGATGCTTCCTTCTTGAAAATCGTGACGAGAAAGCTGAAAAGCTAAAAAAAATATTTCAGGCTTATGTTTTGCACAAAACTGGAGCATTTTTTCAGCACGGTAAAATATGGTCCACCTAGTAAAGCACAGAGGTGGGAGTATCATATTGCATTGTTGTCCTCTGCTGATAGCCATAAATCAATTCTGCTTTTGTTTTTGTGCTCATTTTTCTGCACTGTTAGCAAAATATATCGTGAACCACTGAGTGACTTTTAACAAAACTTTTATTGACAACTGATGCAAAGAAATATGTGGTGGTAGTAGCTGATAATCATCACTATAACATCAACTCCTAGCACTAACACATCACAGTATCACACAAGGCAGCATGGTGGCTCAGTTGCTAAAGCTGTTGCCTCTCAGCAAGATGGATCTGGACTGAATCCTGACTGGGAACCTTYCTGGGTTTGCATGTTCTCACTGTGCATGTGTGGGTTTTCTCCAGGTAMTCTGGTTTCCTCCCACAGACCAAAAACATGACAGTTAAGTAAACTGTTCCTAGGTGTGAGTGAATGGTTGTTTGTCTCAGTGTCCGCCATGAAGGATGTTAATATAAATCGCCAAAGCTAAATATGAGAAGTTTACTGAAGTCACAAATACCGGTACATAAACAGCTTTTTTTTTTTTTTTTACTAGAACCAGAACCAGCAAGTGTCTGCACTCAAGGTGTCTTGTGCAGTTTCACTTCAGCTCACTAATGTGGTTATTTTTTGCTTTCTTTAAGCGTTTTGAATTCAAATGAAGTATGTTAAGTTACTGCACTGTATGCTGTTTTTTTAAACACACACACATACACACACATATACATAGACTGATATTCCCTATGTTGTGGGACAGGTTTTTTGGCATACACCTACTTTTAGGGACCTGATGTTACTTATGGGGACCTGAGTCTAGTCCCCTTAAGGAATACCGATGGTGGGTCGGGGTTTTTTATTATTATTWTTTTTTGCCACTTCAGTAGAAAACAAAACGTAATGTTAGTTTCTTAATTTCTGCATCATCAGTGGCTTTTTTTTTATACTATAGTAAAGTGCCCTGTGGATCCGGGTCTCTGTGTCCATGTCTGGTTCTGCTCCAGTGTGGCAGGGGCCGGCGGGGCCTGTGGTCATGGCTGTTGGTCCTGGGGGTTTTGTGTGTGGTTGCTGGTGGGGCTCTCCTGGTTCTCTCCTGTGTTCCTCTCTGGGGGTGGGTGGGCGGTCCACACACAGTGTGTGTGTGTGTGTGTGTGTGTGTGTGTGTGTGTGTGTGTGTGTGTGTGTGTGTG
>NW_013954333.1:0-2201 GCF_001266775.1 Austrofundulus limnaeus | reverse complement strand
GTACAGTCTTTATTTTACAGTTGAAATAAATGTTTATCAAACAAAGTCTAATGTTACAACTAACCGTGGATCCCTTTAAGATACGAGCGCCGTTGTGCTGCTAAGACTAAACATGCATTTGCTACACAAACATGCAGAGAGAAAGCAGCATGCAGTGGTAAAAAAATTATAAAATAAATAGAACTTTCAATTGACATGTCTCTTATCAACGTAATACAACTTGGAGCTGAGAGGACAAACTCCCAAGAACRTTTTTGTTCCATTTGAAACACTACCTTTATCACTTAAACATGCATCTTATCACAAAGTTGCTGCTCAAGTACCTTACATCGTTAAATGTTTGGAATAGACGTGGGCAGGCGGATGAACATGACAAGGTATTTTTCTGGAACGGGGAGGTGGGATTGCGAGTYTAAGAAGGCAGCAAGTCACTGTCACTGCAAGTCAACAAGGCTTCCCAAATACCTTGGTGCCCTGCCAGCCGGCCCAGATGACCGACACGGCATGTTTATTCCTCGCCGCCTCCTTCAGCTGACGCAGCTCTCTCCGGGCCTAATGAGAAGTGGCGGCAGTTGTAGTCGAGGATTATGTCATTGACAGTCACTTTTTTTTTTTTTTGCTTCAGAATAGCGAGTGTGACGAGACGCAACAAAGAAACACTGACAGAGAAAAGACGTGTTGTGAGAGAGAATACCCAACAACGAGTGGGGCTCATTTTATGACCAAGTCAACATAGAAAAACATCTAGAGTAAAGATTATAGATAACATTATCTAAAGTGTCATTAAAATGCTTCCAGGAAAGAATTGAAATTTTYATAGAACAAAGTTCAGATAGTAAAATAACCATGTTAAACAACAATCTGAAATACTTCAGTTACTAACTTAAAATTGTTTTTGTTTTTCATAATTTACATATTGCGCAAGTATTGAAGATAAATTAAAAAAAGTTTTCAAGTTGGCTTTCAGGGAATACACACTCATCTGGAAGAAAAATGWAAAGTATTTCCCAGATTGTTATCAGCAGAAAGTCCAAAAGTCAAGGTCTGTGGTGGTGTGGATGGTCAGGATATTCTTCTGATGAAATTATTTTAGGCAAACACATTCACCTTTCAAGAACATCTTTTCTASCGATGTGCATTTTTTTAACAAAACAAATTCTGCATGTTGAAAATAAAGTACTGGATTGGCTCACAGTATGAAACATGAAATCACTGAAGTGATACACTGCAAAAACTGTCCATCTAACCAAGTTTTAAAACCTTATATCCAGCCAAAAAGCCTTTTTGATCTCGTTTTGACACTGATTTACTAAACAAGAACTGATTGTGTAAGAATAATAATGTTTTTAGAATGTGTAAGATTATTTGTCTTGTTAGTCTGAAAATTTGATTCAAATTAAGTCAAAACTTTCTGCCCATGTAGTAAGAAAATTTTACTTGGTAAGATTCTTTAAATAAGAAAAAAACGAGTCAAATCAAGTATTTTAAGAACCTTACCAAGTAAAATTTTCTTACTCCATGGGCAGAAAGTTTTGACTTAATTTGAATCAAATTTTCAGACTAACAAGACAAATAATCTTATCTTACATATTCTGAAAACAAGATTATTCTTCTTACACAATCAGTTCTTGTTTAGTAAATCAGTCTCAAAACAAGATCAAAAAGACTTTTTGGCTGATATAAGGTTTTAAAATTTGGTTAGGTGGACATTTTTTGCAGTGAACGTTTTAATGTCAACTCTTCATGAAATTAGAGACTATCCTAAAAAAGACAACAGCTAAAAAGTCTGGCATGAAATTCTGAAACTCTTATGCTGTGTTCACACCGAACGCGATTTCAGCTTCAAAATCGCAGCCAACGCTGAAGTTGGTCACTTGTGCACTTTGAGGTCAGACACAGGTCAGCTCTTGAAGCGCTGCATGGCAACAGCCTCCCCGCCCCTCCCTCCTCTGTCAGCCTCTGTTTAATGTCGGACGAGGAAGTGGTTTGCTTTATTTACAGAGAGCAAGAGCATGTCACGTTCATCAGATAATTAATTCATAATTAATTCACCAGATAATTCAGAGTAGAGGCTCACAGCTCGCTTTCAGGACTATTTTTGTCCAATCTGATGAGTCGCTGCCACGCATTGGTGCAGAAATCTCCTGTCAGGACACCGACTGCAGGCACTCGATTTTAGCTCCTCTCCATCTGTTTCAGGT
>NW_013954332.1:30045-31728 GCF_001266775.1 Austrofundulus limnaeus | reverse complement strand
ATAAATGATCTCATTTCCAAATAAAACAGGCACTTTAACTTGACTTGTGTTCATGATATACTTTCACTTCCGCCCTGAGCTGCTAACAGTTTTTTTGTTGCTCGGTTGTTTTTTTTTTTTTTTTTTTTTTTTCTTTTTTTAGGAGACAACAAAGGAAGCGATGACTGGCGTCGTCTTCCTCCTCCTCGTGCACGCACCGCTGGCCACGATGCGCGCCCCCGCTGCGTAGCAACAAGATGGCGGTGGCCGCCGGATCAGGTAAGTGATGGAAGTGAAGCGTACAGCGGGAGAACTTGACGTGAAAAACAGACATATTTTCACGACTGGGCGACTAGGTTTGATAGTGGGACCAGTTGCTGGCCGTGTGAAGCAACAGAAGCTCGCGGAAAGCTGTAGAAAACGAGCCTGAAGCGGTGACGCGAGCTAACGCAAATTAAGTTGAGAAGAAAGGAGACAACGAGATGCTGCATGATGACTTGCGAAATAATTTCGGTGCTGTTGGTTAACCGTGTAATAGCCGCACAGGTTCCATGTACGAGCTGTAATTTAAACTTGGTGTTCCTGGATGTTTGAACCACAGCACAGCCGTCCTGCTGTGTAACATTTGSTTCATCATCGCTGTGTTTACTGACGCTGCAGGCGGATGTTACAAACCGGATTTGAGACATCTGTAAATGTCACCAACACTTGTTGTTTAACGTCAACAGTCACAGGAAGTTTCCAGACTCCCAGCTGTCAGGTGGGGGGTGTAAACACCCGGCAGAGGGCTGGAGTGTCTCTGCAGACAGGGGGCAGAGGATGCGGCACCGTCCCAGCTAAAACCCGCGTTACAAAGCTGCTGCTCTGCTGCCTCACCCCTGTGACTGAATGACTCACCAGGAGGCATAGCCCCGGTCTACAGACACCCTAGTGACACCTGATTGCACCTGTCCTGTTAGAAATGCACGTGACTCTTTTCCTTTGTGTTTTGCCCACAAACAGGCGTCAAAGTTCCCCGCAATTTCCGGCTCCTGGAGGAGCTGGAAGAAGGTCAGAAGGGTGTGGGAGACGGCACCGTGAGCTGGGGTCTGGAGGATGACGAGGACATGACCTTAACACGGTGGAGAGGAGTGATCCTCGGCCCTCCCAGGGTTAGTGGGGCCATTTTAAACATTTACTGTAACACCTTTGAGAAGCAGCAGTGGTGGGCAGCACTAATCTAAAAATAAAGCATTAACTCAAGTATTTGAGTCCCCTAATTCTAAAGTACTAACATACTGAATGTTTTAGCAAAAGCTGATTCTAAAGCACTAAAATAACCCAGTSAACCCATGAACATTCAACAGACAACATGAGTCACATGTTGCCATGTTGCTCTCTTAAAACCTTATTATTGACATTCAACAGCCATATTTGTCTGTATATAGTCACCTAGTGCTGGGGTTCTCCAACATTTTGAGTCTGGGGACCCCTTATAAAGGGTGAAAATTTTCCAGGGACCCCTCATATAAACCCCATGCTGTTTTAGAAATAATTTACTGTKATTTTATCTCCTAAATGCCATAGGAATATTATCTTTTGTTTGGTTTAGTTTGTTTGTTTTACTAGTGTATTGTTCCCCATGTGCATTTTTTAAAGGGATCCATGATTAGTTGTAACATTAGACTTTATCTGATAAACATTTATTTTAACTGTAAAATAAAT
>NW_013954332.1:11217-29045 GCF_001266775.1 Austrofundulus limnaeus | reverse complement strand
TACCCAGAATGCTTTGTGTGGAAATAAAATGGCTCCGTCCGTGTTAAAATATATTATAAAAACTAAACATCCTACAGTATTTTTAGTCTTTATTTTACAGTTAAAATAAATGTTTATCAAATAAAGTCTAATGTTACAACTAATCATGGATCCTTTTTAAAAATAAAAATCAAATGAACAATTTATTGAAAATTTTTGAGGACCCTCAACATACAGCTCGTGGACCCCTGGGGGGTCCTGGGACCCCAGTTTGAGAACCTCTGATCTAGTGGATAAGTGACACATATGAACAAAATGTGACAGTTTTCACCCTCAGCTGTTAACAATAACGTTGATCAATAACATTTATACACCTCAGTTAGTGCTTCTAACTTTAGCCTATAAATTTAGCAAATGCTAATCCACTAATCAATTTTAAAATCAGCAAAAGCCCTAATCAGGAAATTAGTTCCCCTATTGGTGATTTAGTGCTTTAGGGGAACTGTGCCCACCACTGAGAAGCAGAAACAAAAGGTTTGTTGTGTGAATGGAAAGGTTTGTCGATCAGACACGGGTGTCATTCACACTATCTTATGTTCGACTTTTCTTCAGAAGGTTGTTGACATAGTTATCTTTAGCTCTCCTAGAATTTTCATTCAACATGTTTATGAGTAATTTCAAATGGTGGCTTACATCATAAACAACGTGTGACGTTTGTTGTTATTTAGTCTTCTCATCTGGCTCCACCTCTCTGCCCGCAGACGAGCTATGAAAACAGGATGTACAACCTGAAGGTAGAATGTGGGCCAGGATACCCAGACTCACCGCCGTTTGTCAGATTTGTGACGAAGATAAACTTGAATGGCGTGCATACATCCAGCGGTGTGGTACGTAAACCAAGGGTGGATTTAGCTAGTTYAAGAAATACTGGACCTGATGGTTAGTGTTTGGCTATGTTGACCTGAGAGTCTGAGTTTTCAGCATTGCGAAGGTAACAGGAGCTCATAAACTGCTCAGAGTTGTGGTCAGCCGTCAGTAAGAAGCAAAACCTGCTCTCCTATTCTGTTCTTAATGACTTCCCAAACATTTATGTTGCCATAATTCTGCCTGTCATTGCAAGATTCAAATTAAAATGTTGGCTTGTCAAAAAGTAAACATGAAAATAAAAATCCTTCGTTCATGGTAAGTCCTTTAGTGAGCTGCACAAATGGACTTAAAATGAAATGTTGGCATTTTAATTGTCAAATTTATCACAAACAATGCTACTTCAGGATCTTTCTTTGAGTGAATCCACCAGTCTCATAAATATATAGGCATAGCCATTCTAATCCTGAATGACAGAATCATGACATGACCTTTTGTACATTGACTTTCATGATTTTCAGCACAAGAAATAGCCTAAAACTAGAATCACACTCATTAGCTTTATTTTTTTTAACTGCAGGAAGAACTATGAGGAAACCAAAAAGAAAATGTGTGTCRTGTGATATATGACAACATCACAACCAGAACTAGTTGATGTTGCAGAAATAGGCTGGATATATTTAAAATTTTGTCTGGATTTGCCAAAACATCCATGAAATAGTTAAGACCAGATTTATTTATTGTAGAGTTCAACAGTTCAGATCTTTGTCTCCACCCAACAGCAGCACAAACATGCCCTCTCTGAGCTGTTTTCAGSAACATAAAGAATATTCTTTACTTGTCCTGACTGTGAAAAGAATGGTTTTCTACTTGAACTAGTGTATTTTTAGCAGAAAAAAAAGCATCAAATGTGAAACATTCCTTTCCATGCGAACCACCGCCTCAGTCATCTGTAAATTCTCAGAGGAGTTTTAAGCTTTGCCAGGTTCAGGGAAGAATGCCCTGCTACAGTATGTTGAACTCTCAGTATAAAGACAGCTTGTTCAAAACTTGTAACTTGGACTCATATTATTTTAGTCTTTTTGTTGCTTTTTTATAGTAATATAGAACGGTTTGTCGGTGTGTAAAATATGAGACTGACAGGCCTACATGTCAGTCAGTCTGAGCTTCGCAGGATGTGACCTCACATCCTTCCACTTTTGTTGTTTGGCCTGCAGGTTGACATGCACGCAGTGACTGCACTGGCCAAGTGGCAGAACTCCTACAGTATTCGGATGGTGCTGCTGGAGCTGCGACGGCTCATGGCGTGCAAGGAAAACATGAAGCTTCCTCAGCCACCCGAGGGCCAGATCTACACCATCTGAGCTTCTGCTGCTTGCTTCTACCTGCATTTCTCTCTTTTCTTTCACCTTCCTTCTCTGTTTAGTTTTGATAATCTCCATCCTTGGCGTGCAACATTCCACCTCCTAATAAAACACACACACATTCGCACACTTTAACAGGTACACTTAGACCCACATCTGCATTAAAAACAATAAAAACCTCATTCCTGAACATCATTTCAGACCTCAGACCTCTCACTTCATCACTGGAGCTCTGGGTGCTCGTATCAGTTTACCCCACATGTAGTCATTTCAGTACCTTCCATCTTGGCAGACTTTTAAAGTTATTTCTCAAAAATGCTGATTGTACAATAACAAACGTAATGTGCGTTTCTTTGTGTTGCCTTTTTGTATGATAGAAACCAGTCAGTTAACATCATTTTGCATATATCTCACCAAACAGTCAAGTTAATCTAAGATATGAAGCCCATTTTTAAACACATTTCATGCAGCATTAAGTAGATTTTTCTTTTGGTGTTTCCGGACAAAAAGATAATCTGGCTCTGCTGATGTGCTCGCAAGATTTGTTTTTCCCCCCTCTTTCTGTTCTTCAAAGCTTGTCAGATGCATAAATGTGTAGGATCTGTGAACATTGTGCACCTATACAACTGAATCATGTTGAGATGTAATGTATGCAAACATACTGTAGGTCTGCGTTTGTACCACGCTTGAACTGAGACGTGAAATCAGCTACCTCTTAGGTCCGGTTTTACCTCAGAGCAGATCCCTGACTTGTGAAACTGTCTTTGCAGCTTCATGTGATGTAATCACAAGATGTTTTACTTCCTCCATGTTTTTCATAAATTTATATTCATGCATTTACGTTGCAGATGAATGTGTTTTCTGCTCACAGGTCAAAGGTCAGGACGGTTCAAAGGAGCAATATGAAATGTTTGGTGTTCATATAAATAACATCTCCTTCTCACTTACGAAGAAACCTAAAAAAATGTGTTTGTTGTTTAAATTAAGTGTTTTAAGATTCATGAAGAGCTGACTAATACTGTTCAACTATTTACTGGGTCCTAATAGGGATAAATGACTGAATAGGCTGTTGAACACAGGCCTATGAGAACTTTATGTGTGTAATACTGAGAGCAAGTAATAACATCTACAAAGATCTAAAACTTCTAATGGGGCGGGAGTGTTCATCAGTAATCAGATTGGATGATAGGACAAATTCAAAGACATCCGTAAAAAGACAAGGATACCAAAAGAAAAATAAAAACAGGCAGAAAACTTGACGTAAAACAAACCATAAAGCCTGAACTATAAAAAGCCAAAAATAATGTAAAAAAAAAAAAAACGAAAATCAGAAGCAACAGGATGGAATAAGAACTAAAATAGGCAAAAGACCTGACTATGTTAAACAGCTGCAAACATGACAAAAAGAGACAACTGAATCACAATTACACCAATATTAGAATCATTAAAAACACTATTATAAAAAGCAATGCAGCCTGAACACTAGTGGAACATAAATGATTCAAAACTGCATTAATCTGCCAATAATAATAATAATAACAACAACAATAAAAATGTTCAGTTTTGACCTGAGTTCTATCTATAAATTTGTCCAGAAATGTTTGAGTTATTCCAACAAAAAAACCYAGGCACCCGTATAATCTTGGAAATTAAAAAGCAACACTATCACAACTCTCAACTGAGTTACAGCAAATTTAAGGGACAAAACAATTCTTTGAATGTTTTTGTTGTGTGCTTCGTTACTTCAGAGGTTGTTTATGACAACACAAGCATTTGTCGTGTCAAAGTTGAAAGGCACCGTTAGGGATAGTTCTGACATTTTAGAGTGGGTTTCTGTAGAAAATTATATAAAAACTAAAATCTTACTTGTAAACCACTCTTTGAACAGCCTCACTTTGAAAAAGTAGTTTATTCTGACCAGATTGGTGAGTTAACGCCTGGTCTAATGGTCCTGTCACATATGGTTTTAGACAAATTATGCTGACTTATGAAAAATTTGTAATGAATAAATTACTCATAGGTTTTATCATTCAACTCATGAACATTTAATGATGTATTCATTCAAAACAGGCTTCCAGTAGATTTTATTTAATTCCATCTTCAGCAGTGGACATTTTCAGATCAGTTATAATGGGACAGGACCTTAACACACATTCAAGCTCAAAGTGGATCGATGATCTCTTAACTTTAAACACACATAAAACAAACAAACACAAAAACAGTTCTTGCAATGTATTTTTCATTTACGTTTCAGTGGTTTAGTCAAGGTCCAGGCCTCATCCTGACTGAAATGCAGTGGTGGGACCTTCAGAGAGCTGTGCAAAAACAAATGTCAGCAAATTCCAACWGAAGCAGCATTAGAAAGAAGAGGAAGACAGAATTCCCCGGAGAACTGAGAAAGTAAAACAGAAAAGCAGTTCTGAGAGTCGTTGCTGCTAAAAGTGGTTTTACAAGCTGATGAATCGAGGTGGATTTAGTTTTTTCCCCCCCCAGTTCCCACACACAGTTTTTTTCCATCTTGGGTTYATTTTTCTTCAATAAATCATGWCYTGGTGGAATCTGTTGTGTGTTTTTGTTCTCCTGAGCTTTGATTTGAATTATTTTAGTAACAATCAGATCATTTTTATTACGTCCCCGTACATAAAACTGCAGAACTTCACCATGGCTGTGCATAGCAGCATTAAATAACACAACTTCAGTTATTTTAGTCAATTGTTAAACTTATATAATGGTTGTAACAAACTCAAGCAGTTTTCCATGTGCGCTTTTAGAAGCCATTAATGTAAAATATGCAGCCCATAGGACTCAGTGGTGCTCAGCCATTAGTGTTGCTGCTAATGTGGCAGAAGAGAGAAGCAGATCATTTCTAAACCATTTATCAGATGCATCCAAATGTAGCTCAGCTCGTTGGACAGATCTACACAGTACAGATCTGTAAACTACCACTAACTATTTTAAGCTTTAACTAACTGAAATAATCTACATACATTGTTCCAGTTGARAAAGTCAAGAACATCCATAAAAAAAACATCTGCAAGCAAGGAAAGCATCAGAAGGAATTTTCTTTTGATTTAAAATGACCTTTGGACCTCTAACAATTGCATATCTCACACTTGTAGTCCTAAATGCTCAAATTTGGATAGGCTTAAATATTGTCAACACAAAACTGAGTAATAGATGCCAGTTCATGTTATGTAACTTAAATTCACTATGTTTTAATGAACATTTAACAAAAACTGCATTTCCTTCCAAATATTTCAAACTGTGTTTAGAGAATAAAACAAAWGCCTCTTTACTGGCTCTTTTTTAAAAAATTGATTTTAAGAAGTTAATGATTTCTCACAAAGCTTTTTAGTTTGTGCTTTCTGCAAAATACATATTGACTTTTAAATCTGCTTTACGGGCTAAAAACTAAAGACAGACTTTCCTGGAACAAAATGATAAGTAGGATTCAGTTCAGCTGGTTTCTTTACAAACACAATGAACATCTGAACTTGTCAGAGGTCAGACATGAACTCTTGCTGTTAGAGCCATGCAAGGGTAAGACAAGCAGGTAACACCTGGAAGAAGCTGGTAATATTTATTATTTATTTTACTTTTTTTAAAGTACAAACTGACAAAATACTATGAAGGGAGTAAATGTGAAGAAATGAAAACATTTAGCTCTTTATGACAAAAGTTGTGTATTATTATTGAGCAGGGTAGGTTTTTCAGAAATTTATTTTGCAGCAGCTTGCACAGATTGGAGACATGATGCAGCTCCTATCTGCTGCCAGCAGGGGCGCTGCAGGCTACARTCAGCCCTGTGTGCTGCATCAACACACTGCTTCTCAAACTGCTCAGATTTTCATGCTTGATTCAAAGTTTCAGAGATTTGTGAGTGCAGGGAGTTCTGATTAAAGTATACAAACACTGGTAATAACACAGTCAAATGAGCAGCCTTGTCACATAACAGATTACATATATATATTTAATCCATTTATCACAGTTATTTTCATCTTTCAGTTAAATCAAAATATGCAACTGGTAGTTAGTGTTAAAGTTAATTGATTTCTGTAGATCTTCTCAAGCCCCTCCACTTGGAGTTTAGACCCACACACTTAATTTTGTGAACCACTATGTGTGTGCTTTTGAAGAAATGAAAAAAAAAAAGTTAAGATGTAAACTGATAGACCCAGATTAGTAGGTTATAGTGAAGCTGGAGCTGCAGTGGACTCTGACCTCTACAGGAGAAACGTGTTTGTCTAAGATCAGCTGAAGTCAGTCTGCTGCTACTTTCTACAATAACAGTGAGTTCCTTTCAACTCTTTTAGGAACCAAATAAACCTGTAAGTACTTCTAACTTACTATCTATAAAAGTGGCTGAGCTATAGCCATGTTTYTGTACACTAAGAGTTGATTAACTGTGAATTAGGTTGAATCCAAAGGTTAATCAGCTGTGGACGTACCTGCTACTTTAATACCTTACTAGGTTTGACCCACTTTTGCCTTCAGAAGTGCCTCAATTATTTATGTTAAAGATTCAATAAAGGTGTTAGAAACATTCCATGCTGTGAACCTGTTCARGGCATCCTGAAGCTGAGATCGGTTGAGGTCAGTTCAGTGAATTAATTTCATATTGTCTAATTTTGGTGAGTCTGTGTGAACTGTAGCTTCAGTTTCCTGCTGACAGGAGTGACGCCTGGTAGCTCATCTGCTCCATGGATGGACATGCTGTGTGTTATGGTTTTCTGCAGACATTTTTTTGAGCTACTGTTGCCTTACTGTCATTTAAAAATAGTCTGCCAATTCTCCTCTGACCTCTGACATGAACGAGGCTTTTTTTGTCCACACAAATACAGCTCACTGGATATTTRCTCTTTTTGGACAATTCTCCTTTAACCTTAGACATAATTGTGTGTGAGAATTCCAAGATCTGCAGTTTATGAAATACTCAGACCGGACTGTTTGGCAGCAACAACTGTCCACATAACATTCAAAGTCACTTAAATCGTTTTTCTTCCCCGTTCTGATGCCTGGTTTCAAATTCAGCAAGTTATTTTCATCATGTCTGTATACTAAGGTCTATGATGTGGGGTTGCTGCAGTTGGTCAGGTTCAGGTTCAGCAACAGTTTGTGCTCAAAGAATGAGGTCAGTTGACCTGAATATACTGAATGACCAGGTTATTATCCCATCAATGGATTGTTTCTTCCCTGATGGCACGGTCATGTTCCAAAATGATAATACCAGGATTAATGGGGGCTGGAACTGTGAAAGAGTGATTCAGGGAGCATGAGGCATCATTTTCACACATGGATTGGCTCCACAGAGTTCATTGAGAAAGAAAGAAAATAGGTTGTCATTCATTTCATTGTGTAACTTTGATTTATAAAATGATAACTTTTAGTTCAAATAAAATATAGATAAAAAATATAAAGAACATTATTATTTTGTTTATTATCTTGATTAAGAAGAAGAAAACGTCTCTATGTTTGAGAAGACACATTGTGGCTTAAATTCATTTTAAATGGAACAGAGTTCTGTCTCTCTGAGGGAGGTCTTCTGAGACCAAGTTCAAAGACAGGTGGAATGGTTTATTCCACCTCGAGGTGACCACTAAATGTCGTTAAGTTATTAGACACTAAAACGACTGCACAAATTTAATTTTTTCTCACTAAAACCTACTGACTTCTCTGAATACAAAAAGTTCTGCATAAGTTTTATGGTTTTAAGTAATGTAAGGTGAAGCAAAAATACTTATTCTGCAGGTCTWAAGGTGCAAGAGGAAAAAAGGTGTTTTTGAGGTTGTGTGTACAGAAACAATCCCCAAACTTGGTCATGAAAAGGTTATTATTGTGTATTGGAGAAAGGAATGTGCTTGTCTGTGAAAGGGTATTTGTTTAGTGAGAAAAAGGCCTCCAGGTCAGATTAACCTGAAGAATGTTCTTCCGTGAGCAATGGCAAGTTGAAATAACCATATCTGATGATGCATGAAAGGAGTTTAAATGTTTGTGCCGCTCTGTGAGATTCAGGTTTTTCTGAAAAGATGGACGCTGCTCAGKGATGAGAGTTTTGCTTTAATAAAATTCCTTGGCTTCCATCCAGAGTCCACTCCTCTGATTAWATTTGAATCCATGTTTTGGTGAAGGTTATGGCACTTTAAAGAAAATTAGATTAAATGATTTGGAGTACATTACTAGTAGATTTTATTATTTAGACAAAACCTAAACCTTTGAGGTTAAATGAAAGTTTAAAACTAGGTTGTAATATTTCTGCCTTTTTCTGTCTGTAGGTCTGATAGGTGGCAGAGGTGGAACTATCTTTGGACGGACCCTTCAGTATGGCTATACTCCTGCACGTGTTGGCCTGCGCCTTCGGCACCGGCTCCTGGGTGGCGGTAAATGGTCTGTGGGTGGAACTCCCCCTCATCGTCAACGTTCTGCCTGAAGGCTGGGATCTGCCGTCCTTCCTTACAATCATCATCCAGCTGGCCAACCTGGGACCTCTGCTGGTCACGATCATGCACAAGCTCTGCCCAGGTCGTCTGAACAACCGTGCGGTCATTTACTCCATCCTCTCCGTCGGCATCGCGTCCTGCATCCTGCTCATTTTCTTCTGGGACGAGACTACGATTGTGGCCGGAGGGTCCCACAGTACGGTCTTCTTCATCCTCACCTTCTTCCTCGCTCTGGTGGACTGCACGTCTTCGGTTACCTTTCTCCCTTTTATGATGCAGCTTCCAGCAAAATACGTTACCACATATTTTATTGGAGAAGGTCTAAGCGGTTTCATCCCTGGTGTGATTGCTTTGGCTCAAGGTGTCGGCATTGCCAAGTGCGTCAACTCTTCTCAGGCTTCTGGAAACCACACAGGTGGGGATTCCTTGTTKCTAACTGAGTATCTCCCTCCAAACTTCTCCACAGAGGTGTTTTTCTGCCTCCTATCAGCCATGATGTGTATAAGCCTGGCTGCTTTTGTTGGACTGAACAAGCTTCCTCAGAAACTCAAACTGTCCACAGAAAACCTTATGCTGGACACGGCACCCTCTGTCAGCTCCGGGTTAGAAAACCCAGGATCAGAGACTGATGGAGGGGATGAGAAAAAACAGGAGGAAGGACCATGCAGAAGTAGGCTTCTGCTGGGCAACCCTAAACTCTCTGCGTACCAGCTGGCTTGGATCTATTTTCTTGTGGTCTGGGTTAATTCTGCGACCAATGGCCTGCTGCCCTCTGTCCAGACGTATTCCTGCATGCCTTATGGGAACCTCGCCTATCACCTCTCTGCAGCTCTGGCCTCGGTGGCCAACCCAGTAGCCTGCACTGTCGCAATTTTCTTTCAGAACAGGTAAATATCTCTGTTTTTCTTAGTCTCTCATGAAACAGTTAACAACTTAAACAGGTTCTAGTTTCTTTCTTCATCACTTCTGATCATGTCATACAATTCTTCTGCATCCCTTCACATTAAAAGCTTCACATTATAAGAAAAAAAAAGTTTTTTAAATAAGTTAATCATGATTTTCTAAACACTTTACAGTAACAATCATTCATAAAACAGAAAACATTGTTCACACATCGAAGCAGGCTCACTATTTGGCAAGATCAAGTGCTGTCATTTTATTTGGCCAACATACTAGATGTTTTTACTAAATAACTTCATACTGTAAAACCAACTTTATGTTTGTAACTTTCTTACAGCAGTGGCACTCTGGAATTATTTTATAGGGGTGGCCATATGGGGTCACTGAAAATCCTGGAGGTGCACACCACGACCAAAAACCAGAACAGAATTTCAGGAGATTAATGATCTTGTCTTAAATAGATTATTTGATAAATATAGCAATATGGGAGCTAGGGAATCACCTTTTGATACACATAGGTGGAAAAATATGTTTAAATGCGTAAAAGCATGTCAGCAAAAAATGATGAACCAGAATCCTTAAAGTAAAAGGGCTGCACAAGTCATCACATAAACAAATTTTGGATTTGGATTCCACACACTTTGCATTTTGCCKGTCTCTTGTCATGGCATTGAATAAAGTCTCTGTAAGCAAAGTTTATAGTGAATACTGCAACYTGCCTGCCACYCTGAAGCTCTGTTTGTCATGTAGGGTACACGTCATTAACACTGGACAGCGCTGGCCCCTCCAGTTCTCAGGTGAGAGGGAGCGGAGCATGGATGTGTATTGAGGGAGTGAGCATCGTGAGCCGAGCCGGGCAGTGAAAAGACTTCCATTGTTTGCGAGTCTCAAACCACAAGTCCAAGTCAAGTCTCAAGTCTTTAGAGTCCAAGTCAAGTCTAAGTCTCTAATAGAAGGGACTTAAGTGTCTAAGTCCGAGTCACGAGACCCCATCTCTGGTTGTAGTTGTAGTTTAGTAGCAGTTTTTTTTAGGTGTGGTGAATGCCTCCCCTGGCCACCCCTTGGTTATGTCCATGACTGACATATGTTTGATGTTTAAAATATTCACACACTGAAGCAGGCCCACTATTTGGCAAGYTCAAGTGCTTATTWTGGCTGTGTCCAAATTCAGGGGCTGCGTCCTTCGAAGGCCGAATTTGTCGCTGCTTAGGCTGTCTAAATTCGAAGACTCCTCCAATGCGGCCGACAAATGCATCCTCCTATTTKACGTATTTGAGGGARGGGTCCAGTGGATCCTTCTTGGCCCACCATATCCCATGATGCATTGCGAGCAAACCYGAGATTTTTTTCTACTAGTAATGGCGGACAGAGCGAGAGAACGCAATATAGTTTTAAATAAAAATCTGGCGGTATAAAAATTAAAAATTTCAAGTGATTGTGTTGTTWATGCTTTTATCATTTGTYTAGACATGCTTTTAAATATTATTTTTGTCAGAAATAAAATGAGCCGATGTAGAGAAATAAACATGCACCTACGGCGGTCCCTTAGTTCTTCAAATATTGCCTTTTAGCTAGTTTTGCTATTTTATAACACTAATATTACTAATACTGATATTTAGCTAATTTCTATCTATTTTTGCTTCTGTTTATCGTCATCATGGTTTCTGTYTAGCGACAGGACGTATGGTGGTGTAAGCAGAAAAAAGCAGAAGSGTAAACAGTCCAAATTCACAGCCACTTTTTTCTGGTCTTCGCGGTCGACCGAGGACCTGACCCACCTAGACCGGGTCCTTCGAAGGACCCAGCCCTGAATTTGGACAAAGCRTATGAAGGATGGAATAAATGTACAGTACCTGCTTAAATGTATGAACAGTGTTGTATAACTGTTTTATAAATGATTACAGTCCAGCATCATTGTTGCTAAATAATTCAARAATTATCCTTTTTAGCCCCCTCCTTTTCTGTGCACTTGCACAACACACACCTCATCTTACAAACTACCTCCAATGAAAAAGTGCACTTCACTAAGAACACGATAGCTTGGGTAAAAACAACAACAACAACAACAACAACAACAACAACAACAACAACAACAACAACAACAACAACAACAACAACAACAACATCAGTTTAAAGCAAATGTGCAATCGTTTTTTGTTTCCTATCTGGCAAACCTGCTTGGCGTGGCAAGCTTGGACAACAGGTGTCAATCAAACATTCATTTTAAAAWTACTTAGGCTTTTATTTTTTTGAGGAATGTGGTGGAGACCGGAGCTTACAGATCTTTATGTTCAGGTCTCTGGTTTTCCTTGGTGTGCTGACTGTGGTTGGGACCGGTTTCGGCAGCTATAACATGGCAATGGCAGCCATGAGTCCCTGTCCTTTACTTCACGGGTCTGCAGCAGGAGAGGCAATCATTGTGAGTCAAACACAAACATTCCCAGATGGTGGTTTTATTACAAAAGTGTCAAAGTTCAACACCTGTAATCTTAGTGCTAAAGGTTTTATATGTACTGATCCTGATTTTATTAACAGGTTAATGAATTATTTATTAGAAATTCCCTCTCTTGTCCTCACCAGGTGCTCTCATGGCTCCTGTTCATTGGAACGCTGTCGTATGTGAAAGTCATGGTTGGTGTTATCCTGAGAGACCGGAGCCACAGTGCGCTGGTCTGGTGTGGAGCTGCAGCACAGACGGGTTCACTCATTGGCTCGATCACCATGTTCCCACTGGTTAATGTTTACAGGTTCTTCCAGTCTGGAGACTTGTGCAACTCTCAGTGTTCTTCATGACGTCCATTTGTGACCTGCAGCACTGATAAGAGGAGGAGACTCCCATCTGAAGGAACACGTTTATGGGATATTTATTTACTTTATTCTCTGCTAAAAAGGAAATAATGGGATAATCTTAGATTACCTAAGGAGGACAGGACACTCCCTCATAATTAACATCTTGTGCCTAACCTGAAGGTAAACTCCAGGAAATAAAGCTTTATTGAAGAAGTGGTAACAAATGGATTTAAAAAGCCCCCAGCTTTGAACTTAAAGGTACTCACTGCAAAGCCATGAACACTGGTCCAAAGATAAAACCTTTATCTGAATAGGTTTCTCACATCTATGGATAATTAAATAACAAATCTGTAAGCAAAATTTGTGACTGGATGGAAATTAACTGTTTGTTTACCTACAGAAAKAGCTAAAATGACTGAATATCTTTTTGACGGAGTTAGGTGGAAAAAAATCTAGGTAATAATTATCCTGATGCAATCCAAGTAGGAAAAAAAAGTTAAATCAAGTAGGTTCTCTGGACGAATTCTTCATCCAGATGATAGGTATTAACTGTAGTTTAATGTTAAAATATTATTTAAAGAAAAACCACAAATTTTTCATGTGATCATGTGGGAAATGACACGATCTGATAATTATGCAAAATGTGTTTCACATGTTACTTATCAGTTAATTCAAAATAAAACACAGAACCAATGAAATGTATATTAAATTTGGGCAAAAATGTTTGTAGCAAAATGTCTCACACATAAATATGATAAATACTTAATGACCAAAAAGTGGAGTGTTAAACTTTCAGTATTAAACTTTTCAAAGTTAATTTGGTGTTAATTCACAGAGTTAATTTCATCAGTGTTGCCTCAACTCTGGACAGTGTTAAATAAGCTCCGTCCACTGTTAAATCTTGATTAACACTTAACAGTGTTGTTATATAACACAATGCAGTGTTGAAAGAAGTACTCTGAAAAGTCCCGCTCTCTTCCTCAAGGACCAGAATTTTCTCAGCAAGGGATGCTGGGTAATCTTGTAGAAATGATGTGTTTGCTTGTCTAAGACTGTTAAAAAATTCATAAATGTAACAAAAAAATAGTTTTTTTTTTGGTCAGTTTCCTTGTTCAGGTTAGTTAGTTGTTTAAGTTTAGGTTTTGTGTTATTGGCCATGAATCGACATTGTTTTGACACTAAAATGAGTCAAATTAACTCTGAGAATTTAACACTGGCTATAGAGTACATTTTACACAAATTTTGAGTGGGGCCAAATATTATATGAAACAGTTAAATTCAACGCTATAGTTGTTAAAATGACACTTTGTATTTTTACTGTGTAGTATCTGAGAGAATTCTCCAACACACCATGAATAATGTTATTTTCAAGATTCTATAGAAAATGTCTACAACTGCATCATGTTAGTAAGTCTAAACTCTGGAACTAAAGTTGATATGCTAGGCTTTTAACTGAATATGTTTTGTGTAAAAAATGGGATTTGTTTTTCTCACATGTGAAGTTTAAAGAAAATATGTTTTTSTAAGAGATTTTTGATACTTCTGTTTTTTCTAAGAGAAAAGTTTTGATATATGATTAAAACTTATGCTAATCTTTTTGTATGATTCTCATTTTACAAACATGAAACACAAATCCACTTAATTTATTTAACATGCATTTATGTTAACTTTTGCACTTTAAAGACATGTCTAAATTTATTTACTTGCCATAAAAAATCTTTTTAACAGTATTATTTGGAAAAAAAAAGTATTTTAAATCTTCTAAAGAAGTCATTTACACCAAATGATAAACTGACTACCTTTTCTGTCCAGCAGATGTCACAAGGACACTTTCAATGGTTTAAAAGATGCAGGATCTGTGAATGGAGCCCATTTGAACACAATCTGTAAATAATGAAAACAGAAGTGGCTTCAATACAGTAAACACATTAAATAAAGCTTTATGATCACAAGGTCCTGGTTCAACTCCCTGGACAAACCAGCCCCGCTTTGGGCCCTTAAGCAAGGCCGTTAACCCCTCAGCTGCTCCCTGGGTGCTGTAACTGGCAGCCCACCGCTCCATGTGTGTTCACATGTGCGATGGGTAAAATGCAGAGAATTCATGTCCCCATCAGGGGATCAATACAGTGTATAAAATAAAATAAAATAAAATAAGTGATGCTACTTACCAACTTTTACATAAAAATTATGTTCTTTMGACCACTGTACAAACTGTACCAATCAGTGACACCTTCTAAGTCTAAAGAATAAAGCTAAGCCATGTTTCAGAAATAAATTGAAATTAATGAAAATATTAAAATAACTTAAAATGAAATGTAATAAACAACTGCAAGGGTAACAAACTGTACAGTATATTGCCTACTTGATAAAAAATACTAATTATTACTTAAATAACTAAATTTGTTCACATTAGACAATATCCATTTCAACTTTCATGACCGTTACTGAAGAAATCAAAGATTTAAATATAGTGGACAAATAAACAAAGGTGTAAAACATACAGTCACATAAAAACACAGCCACTAACATTTGTCTGCCCCTCTTTAATCCTCATCAGAGATGCAGCAGCTCATCCTCTGAGAGGGACAGAGGGTCTTCCTTGGGAACCAAAGCATGTTTTCCTCTCTGCTGCCGTTTCCCCTCTTTGCCCTTCAGGAGAACAGAGAGCGGTTCCCTGACTTGGGTCAGTGGGGAAGCACGGGGACGAGAGGGAGGAAGGGGGTCTCTAATTACTGAGGCTCAGCAGGGGACCGGTGGCTGTTGCTCCTGCCGCTGGTCACTTGGGAGCTTTCCTGACCCCAACACTGAGTAAAAACAAAAAGATATGAAGAAAAACTGTGGGCCCACAATTAGCCCTCTGCAGCCTCCGGGGCCTGGGATCAGAGGAGAAGAAGCACAGATGGGACGGTCTCACTTGGATTTGCTGAAATCACATTGCAGAGTGTATGAATCGTGTAAAAATCCCTGCACACACTTGCTGATTCAAACTAGCAGAATACGTGTGGAAAAAACTACTGATTTACTCAAACAGATATGCTGTTTTGCCACGAAATAGATAATCTAAGCAGAAAGTAGGAGCCTGAAAGAAAGTAGAACCTTAATGTTGTTTGTGCTTTTCTGTAGTGAACATGACCTTGAATGCTCGCGAGCAATCAAAAGGATTTTCTCCACGCTTGATTAGCTAAATTCCTTGATTGGCTCTGGGCTTTTGTGTTGAAGCATCACAAAGCAGGAAAGAAAAGTGTATCATTTTCCTTCGAGTGTCAGATGGCCCCCTCGCTCCTCCAGCTGGTCAGGAGGGGCCATGGCCACCTGGATGCTGAGTCCTGGTCCTGTGAGATCCTGCAGTCTCCTCTGCCATGTGAAAACTCCACTTACCACGGCGCTGAGAAGTCCATCTGCTCAGGTCGGCACCTCCCAAAGAGTACCCCCCCCCACCTACCCACCCTCAAACACCAACACAGAGCCATCCACCCCACCCCCATCCCCCTCCATCCCTCCAGCAGCCACCGTGCCTCTCAACAAAATGAGCAGTACGTCAAATGGAAGGAGGATTTACCCTTCCTTTAACTGGATAAGAGAATGAATTCACAGCGGCGTGTTGCGATGATTGGAGGAACCCACCTGCACTCCTACAGCGTAGCTGCTGAATCGACAGATATGTCACCTGTGCCTGACTTTACACAATCTTCTCTTTCTGAAGGCACAAACACAGGGTTCGCCAGGGAGCACGTCAGCCTGTAACGGGACGCTGTATAAAGATTGGAGTGGGAACAGTTTTAGGTCTAAAACAGGAAACAAAATGCCAAAGAACTGTGGAAATGTGCACGGGTGTGCCCGGGGGCCGGCAGATTTTGGCAGCTGATGGGCAGGTGAACAGCTTGTGGGTAAACCAATTGCTGATGCATGCAGACAGGCCCAGGCTCTGACAGCATCTCACCGCCTCTCTCCCATCAATTTCCACACACACTTGCGTTAATAAATGTCGTCCATTTATTTGAAATTAGACGTGACAGCCCTATGTCATTTCACTATGGCGTCTCGGAGCAGACAGTGATGCACACGGGCCCTCGCCTCGTTTTCCATCAGCAGGTATTGATGTTGCTTTAATGAAGTGCCTAGCACTCCACCCTAGGAAGAGACAAGTCTGTCAGCATATGTAAATGCTTCCTGCCTYTCATTGTTGTGGAGGGTTCAGCATGGGTCAGCATGGATCCCCCCTCTGGGAACCCTTTGTTCTGGGGCCCGACTGTGCCACATGAGGGGACCAATTACAGAGCTGCGCAGCAGGACGGGGGTGCAAACTTGTTACCCCGCTGCAGTGAGCTAATTATTACCTCAGCACTGGATAGTATAAAGCTTGTATATTAGGAGTGGGTGACAAAAGAGGGCCTGCCTGCATGCATATTCCAAATACACTGCTGGTACACAACACCACATTTTCTGAATAAATTTATACTGAAAACATTATCATCAAAGTTCAGGAAGAGATAATTTTAATTTTCCAGCCATAAATAACTAAAGAGCTACTTAAATCCCAGCAGAGTGTCTCTGCTTTGTCAGTGCAGACACAATCTACAGGCAGCAGACTGCTAACTACATAACCTTGATTTGGTGTCAAGAAGTGATTTATGAAAATGCATCCTGCTCTCTTTGTCTCGACCAAGACCTGACTGGACCTGGGGTGTTGACACAAAGCCCATATGGCCGAGCAAGCATGTTCGCAGCTCAATGGGCTTTGGTTTCCAGCTGCTCATGAGYTACTGACTGTCTGCTCTTCATCAAGGACGATAGGGATTTGCCAGGTATTCGATGGTAGACTAAATTTCAGCTGTGGCTCAACACAGTGATTTATTTTGATGCCAATAATTCAGGTATTTGATGAAAAGCAACGGTGAGTAGTCGGCCTGAATGTGGAGCCACACCTGGGCTGTACCAGAAGTGTCTTGGAGGGTAAAATAATTGGTATATATGCAGGGAAAAAAGTATAAAAACACCCCTTGATGCATTTAGATATTCGTCTTATCTTGCCATTAGCTTCCTCCCCTTTCATCAAGCCATTCATCTCCTTCTCCCCACCCCCAGTGACCAGTCTAGCCCAGCTGCTAGGGGCTACCAGTTCCCCTTCGTGTGTGGGGCCAGTCAAGTGGAAAATGGCTGCCACTGAGAGAGCCCACTTTAGAGAGCCATCATCCTTTGAAGGGGCATGATGGCCTTTGACAGCCGCAGTGTTAACACAGAACTCACACGAACACAGCACCACTATTATCATGTTTACTAAAGCAAAAGGAGAGGAGAGAGGATCGAGGTTGATGTTTGAATCCAGAGATAGCAGGGAGCTCGCCTGAGCCCCGCCACAGTGGCCTTGTTGGGGAAACATGACATGGGATCACTCACAGCCAGGTGGAGATTGCATTTCAACATGTCAGTGGAGCTTTTCCAGAACAGGACGTGTGTGTGTGTGTGTGTGTGTGTGTGTGTGTGTGTGTGTGTG
>NW_013954332.1:0-10217 GCF_001266775.1 Austrofundulus limnaeus | reverse complement strand
TCCTTAATTAATGTTTTCAAGGTTAACTAACTGTTTATTAAGGATTAAGTAATGTTAAAAAATTTAGTCATTATAAAGTTTTTTCTCTTACTTTCTGTAAAAGAATATAATTGTCTTTTTTTAATTTTAGAAAAACTCTGAAGATGAAACTAGTATGCCAGTTCATATCAAAGTGAGCAATGAAATTACAATTATATAAAGAGTTCTGTTCTGGACAAATAATGGTTTAACTAAGCTTTTATTTCGGTTCTTTTTCAGCTGATGGGTGCTTTGAACGATGACGATTCTTCAGTTTGCAGCACAGTCAATCTTCAACCTCCAGAGCCTGAACCTGAAGAAATAGTGGAAGAAGAACCAGAACCCGTGGAGCCAGAATCCTGCTTCACTGACAGTATGAATTATTATTTTTGTCATTATTTTTAAACAATATAAACATCATAATATTTTCACATTTAATTTTTTTGTTTCTTTTATCTTCAGAATGTGTGATGAAGTGGCCGTGTTTGACCGTGGACATTTCCAGCGGCAAAGGCAAGCTGTGGTGGAACCTTCGTAAGACTTGCTTCACCATAGTGGAGCATGACTGGTTCGAAACCTTCATAATTTTCATGATCCTCCTCAGCAGTGGAGCTCTGGTGAGGACTTTTAAAACCATTTGCCATCAGAGCATATACCACGATTCTGTTGGGACTTTAAACGTCTCCTCTTTGCAGGCTTTTGAAGACATACACATAGAACGACGCCGCACCATCAAAATCTTTCTGGAGTATGCTGACAAGATTTTCACCTACATCTTTGTCATCGAGATGCTCCTTAAATGGGTCGCGTACGGCTTCAAGACTTACTTCACCAACGCTTGGTGCTGGTTAGACTTTTTCATTGTGGATGTGAGTTTAGCTGCGAAGCATCAGAGCTGGTATATTCCAACTATGACTCGTGCTTCAAAGTCTTTGCTAACGTTTAAATAGGAATTGCTTTGGTTCTGCCACAGGTCTCCTTGATTAGTTTAGTGGCCAACTGGCTGGGATACTCCGACCTTGGACCAATCAAATCGCTCAGAACCCTGAGAGCACTGAGGCCTCTTCGAGCGCTGTCAAGATTCGAAGGCATGAGGGTATATACGTTTTATTTGTATATTAGCACAGGTGTTAGCCCTTTGCATGCCTTACAGTGATTTAGAAGAAATAAACTTGTAATTTTAAATGCATTTTTGTGTTAATTTGATCGACTTGTGTTTAAATGCATGCTTTCAACATGGCTGCCTGCTGTATGAGAGCTGACAGAGGTAAGTGTTCTGAAGTCTATTTGCAACATTTATTAGCCCACTGTCTTACTGAGACCCCCTTTACACTGGGTGACAACCCTGAAATTATTAACCAGAATAAAAGTGGTCTCTGCAGGGTCTTGGTGAGGTTGTAGCAATGTTGTGGTTTATGATGACGTAATGGGGTCCTGGTTGGATCTTGGTGGTGGTCTATTTATAACTTGTAACCCTCATCTGGGTTATAGGGCTGGTTATTGCAAAGCTCTCACATATGTAGCTGCAGCATCCAATATAAGCTCTTCAAGTGCCAATAAACGCTACAGCCAATGAGGTATATTCAATAGAGGAGCTGTCGCCGTGACTTTTCATGGTCAGAATGAGTAGCCATCTTGTGCAGGGGAAGGACTGTGCATCCTGCAGGAAAAACCTTGGTTACTAGTCTAAATTTGTGAAAGGAAAAATGTATCATCTGCTGAAATTAAATAAGGGTGGGCTTGTCGGTCCTTCTTGGGAGACTCTCCAGAGGTCCATGAATATGATTTCAGCAACAACACAGACTGTTAGCTGTTAAAGCTGAATGTTGTAACTATGATATGTTAAATTTAGGTCACCACATTGATAAAATTCAGTTTGCAGTTGAAAACTATTGTTTAAATTTGATAGAAATTTCCCCTCTGAGGGACAATAAAGTTTTATTTTCTATTGTTGCCAATTTACAGATGTCTGAAATAAATTATGTTTCTAAAAGGCAAAAGCCAACCAAATTAATCCTTTTTAGCGATCATGAACAATGAACTGTAATTTATTTTGATTAGAATTGCAGTTGGAAATATATTGCTTCAATTAACTTGTAAAATTCTGTAATACAGAGGGGTGCAGTTTTCTGGCTGATCACTGATCTTTAAAAAGTCTGATCTGCCTGTTTGATCTTTGGCCGATACAATGTTTTTCAAAAAGTGACTCTGTCGGGTGTTATAAGGTCACAATAACCTTCAATGTTCCACTTGTATTGAAAAAACATTGAAACATACTCTTGAAACAACACAAACTTGTTTTAACTGGACATTYGATAGTGCTCACAGCAGAGCAAAAGGGGATAGTGGCTGATTTTCAGACCTTTGTGGAGATATWTGAGAAGCAGATCTTTTCCATTGATCTCATCTGAGTATCAGATCTCRGATCTCCCAATATTTGGGAAATTGGTGCCCCCCTAGATTGTTGTTCACATTGTAAGCCATCATCTTCAATTTATTCTCTGCAACATGAAATCACACTGACACCTAGGTACACAAATACGAACTGGGTAGAACATAACAGACAATTTAAAATGATTCAGCTCCTTGCAGTATCTCATTATTTGACACACCCATGAGGTGTTTTGCTCTAAAGAACGATTTAATAAGTTGCTAATATTTGTAACTCAGGACTCAAGGTGAAGATCAACCAAGTCATGCAGGACAGGCACCGATGGAAGCAGGTCATAGGTCACCTTCTACCAAAGTATGACCAAGAAGAAGAATAAGGAGAATATTTGTGAACCTGATCTGGAAACATACATGTACAGTYCAACTTGAAAACCATAGCTGCTGATTTTTTATAGATCATTTCATGAGAATTGCTTTCTTTAGTAAGGCAGGAAACGTGGGAAACCAGTTATTTTCACAACTAAACAATTTCTTTGGCCTTATTCAAAAGTATTTGTAGCAATCCATGCAGAATCTTTTAGAACAGCAGATTTCTTCCATGCCTAATTAAATCAAAAAGTTGGACAAAAAAGTAATAGTTACTTGGGATTCTACTTGGAAATTTAGCAATGATACATTGTTTGCATTGACATGCGTCCCTCACAAGATGGTGCAAGCTCATACCACAGTGTTAAAGGTTCTGAAGCGGGCCTGTTGCCTCTTTTCGGTATACCTCATTAGGTGCACCATGGTCAGTCATATTTCCAAAGATATTTGATAAATAGTAAMAGAATAGCAGCGTTATGATTCTGRCACCATCAACCCATTTTCCAGTTGGTTGTTCAGTCATAGAAAGCAAAACAGGGTCATCAAGCAGTGTGAAGCGTAATTTAGACATCACTCCAAAGGTTTCTATCAAAGTCGATCACAGTTCTTTTTATTGGCCCAGGTTGTGGTGAATGCGCTCGTTGGAGCGATTCCCTCCATCTTCAACGTGCTGCTGGTCTGTTTGATTTTCTGGCTCATCTTCAGCATCATGGGCGTTAATCTGTTCGCTGGCAAGTTTTATCGCTGCATCAACACCACCTCGGGTGAACTCTTCCCCATGTCAGAGGTCAACAATCACAGTGAATGCATGGCCCTGAAGGAGGCCACACAGGAGGCTCGCTGGGTAAACGTCAAAGTCAACTACGACAATGTTGGACAGGGATACCTGTCTCTGCTTCAAGTGGTAAGGATGCTTTTGAAATTAATATTTTTGTTTTTTTAAATGCCACTGTATTAGATGAAAATTCGAAGAACTTCTAAACTTGCAGGCAACCTTTAAAGGCTGGATGGACATTATGTARGCTGCTGTGGACTCAAGAGAGGTAATAATGATTTCAAGACCATAGCTCAGGGGTTCTGAATCCAATGCATACATAACATGTTCTTTTTTCCATTTAGGTTGAGGAGCAACCATCTTACGAGATCAACCTCTACATGTATCTATATTTTGTTATCTTCATCATCTTTGGTGCCTTCTTCACCTTAAACCTCTTCATCGGTGTCATTATTGATAATTTCAACCAACAAAAGAAAAAGATGAGTATAATTAGGAATACATTTTCACGAAAACGATTGTTCTCAAAGTGAATAATTGTTCCTTTCTTTCATTGCACTTGGGAGACAAAGATATTTTCATGACGGAAGAGCAAAAAAAATACTATGAGGCCATGAAGAAACTTGGTTCCAAGAAGCCGCAGAAGCCAATCCCACGCCCAACGGTAAATATGTATTCATTAGTAATCCTAACAATTTATGTCAAATCTGCTGACTTTGATTCGACACTGATCATCTCTTAACAGAACCCAATCCAGGGCGTGGTGTTTGACTTCATCAACCAGCAGGTCTTCGACATCTTCATCATGGTTCTCATCTGCCTCAACATGGTGACTATGATGGTGGAAACCGATGACCAAAGTCCGGAGAAGGAGGATTTCCTTTTTAAGCTGAACGTGGCGTTCATCGTCGTCTTCACCGGGGAGTGTGTGCTGAAGCTCTTCGCGCTGCGGCAATACTTCTTCACCAACGGCTGGAACATTTTTGATTTCATCGTTGTCATCCTGTCGATAGCTGGTGGGCACGAAGTATTGCAGTAGTGGCTGTGAAACTGCTTTGGAAGAAGTAGCGTGTTGACACGATTCATTCTTGTGTTTCAGGTACGATGCTCTCAGATTTAATCGAGAAGTACTTTGTGTCACCGACTCTCTTCAGGGTGATCCGGCTGGCCAGGATTGGCAGGATTCTGCGTATCATTAAAGGAGCTAAGGGTATTCGGACGCTTCTCTTTGCTCTGATGATGTCCCTCCCTGCTCTGTTCAACATCGGCCTCCTGCTCTTCCTTCTCATGTTCATCTTTGCCATCTTTGCCATGTCAAATTTCGCCTACGTCAAAAAGGAGGCTGGGATCGATGACATTTTTAATTTTGAGACGTTTGGTGGTAGCATTATCTGCTTGTTCCAGATTACGACATCAGCGGGCTGGGACGGGCTTTTGCTTCCGATGCTGAACCGGGAGCCTCCGGACTGCGATCCAGAATGCGAAAACCCAGGCACGGATGTGAAAGGTAACTGCGGCAGCCCGCTGATGGGCATGGTGTTCTTCTGCAGCTACATCATCATTTCCTTCTTAGTCGTGGTCAACATGTACATCGCCATCATCTTGGAGAACTTCAACGTGGCCCAGGAGGAGAGCGGCGACCCCCTCTGCGAGGAAGACTTTGAGATGTTCAATGAAACGTGGGAGAAGTTTGACCTGAACGGAACGATGTTCATCAAGTACAGCCAGCTCTCAGATTTCTGCGATGCCTTGCAGGAACCACTAAAGGTTCCAAAGCCCAATCTGCTTCACCTGATCAAAATGGATCTGCCCCTGGTGATTGGGGACAGGATCCACTACCTGGATGTGCTGTTGGCTGTCACTCAGATGGTACTGGGAGACACGGTGGAGATGGCGGCCATGGCAAAGAGCGTTGAGATTAAGTTCTCTTTAAGCAACCCCACAAACGACTCCTTCGCACCTATTACCACAACCGTACGCCACAAAGAAGAGCAGAGGGCTGCTGTGGTTGTTCAGAGGGCCTACCGCAGACACCTTCTGAAGCGCTGCGTACGCCACGCCGCCTTCATGCACCGATTAAAGAGGGTGGGTAGAAAAGACGAAAGTGACGATCCTCCCGAGAAGGAGGGGTTGCTCACTCGAAGGATGGGGGTGCTCTATGGGAGCAACACAGACCTCGCTGAGGAAATGGAGCAAAATGATTTGCAAACTCTAGCAACCCAGGAGCAACTTAACGCAGAGACAGCGTCACAGTGTGACCACAAGCCCCGTGAGCCAAACATAATTGTCGTTCCTGTTGAAATTACAAATGAGGTTTTATTACATTCTGCCCCCAATCGACACCTCCTGAAAGAGTCTGTTGTATGACGAAGATAAAGATGTTGTACACTAGATTCTTCTTTTTTTTAAACAGTAAATAAATCAGTGCTAGTCAGTTCAAAGCTTCTGAAGTTAACTTTATTTTGAAAGAACAATTTAGAGCTTGTTGATGCAAACAATCACTTCAGTTGTTTTTTTATGGAACCTTTAGCAGGATAGACTATAACAGGGGTGGCCAAGGTGGGTTTTTGTGTAGGGGGTGGGGGGTGCATACACAAATGAAAAAAGATGGCAGCCAAAGCTAATTCCAAGTGGCTTTAATTCAGCTGTTTTAATAAATACTGGGCTAATTTTTTTTTTGTGATCATAGCTAAGAATGATAAAAAAAAAACATACTGAATGTTAGTCACAACTTATCATTCAGTCATTTTTAGACATACAAAACTAAAGATTAGTGTAGAAGTAGCCAAACAACAAGCTTTACCAAGTTCTTAACGCTAATCAAAAATTCAAGATGGCCACTACAATTAATTTTAAAAGTCTATCATTCAGCTGTTTTAAGACTTCTTAAGATGAGATTTACTGTGGGGTAGCTAAGAATGATCACATGCTGATTGTCGATGCTAATTCCCAATTAAGCTAACCACTTACGCTAATGCTAATTTTACAAAGGGTTTTAAGTCAGCCATTTTTAAACATACACAGCTGAAAATAAACATGGTACAGCAGTATCAGAGAACAACCTATAACAAAATTACAAATATAAAACCCAAGATTCCCACCCTCTTGTAATTGGAGGTGGCAGCTGGGGAGGCCAACCAGGTTCCAGGGGTGGCTCTGGTTCCCCCTCTGACTCCACCCCTTAAGRTGTCTTTTTCAATGGTGAAACAGGAATCCATGTTTTTATTATAGTAGCCATAATAATCAGCAAAACTGGAGTGAGAAAAAATTATAACATTCAGAATTTAAGGCCTTGTCTAACCCACGTTGGATATTAATTTTTATAGTGAAGACAAGTATTCCAGTATTTTTGTTAAAAATTTTCATTAAATGAATTTTCTATAAAAACTATCTAAAGTAATTTAGAGAGGGCCTGAAAAGGCTGCCTTTTATTCACCCCACCCCCACCCTTTTTGTTTTTACTCAAAAATCACCAGTTTAGCTCTTCTTGGATGAAATATGGACCAGGTTTAATCTACTCCATGTTAGATTTAGGTAAATAATCCTAAAGTTTTAACATGAACAATAAACAGCTAAGCCATTTTAGGGTAAAAACAACAACAACAACAATTTTGCTTTTGCCATAAAAATGAATGTGATGGTTGTCTCTCATATTTGGAGGTGTTGTTACTCAGCTTTTACAAGCCTGAAAGAAAATTAATGTAAATTTGTGCAAAAGTTGTAGGTATCTGATGGTCTGAACAGAATTTCTGTTTCATCACTTCGGAGCTGAATTTAAAAGGAATCGATTTATCTAAATAATTCATGTTCTCTCTTACTGTAGCACAGCTTCTGTTAACTAAATGCTACATTTTCTTTGAGGAAATTTGATTTGTACATATGTAAATCAGATCAACATTTGTCTCAGTTTGTATTGCACTATTTGTTTCCAAATTTAGAGCAGATCATGTCTTTATAAACACTCCTTTATAGAAATGTATGTCTTAAACCTTTTTTCTTAAATTTTTGTATTCATTTTGTCATCCTTTTGTCCCTTTTCCTTCCATTTTGTTGATTTTACATCATAACACAGCTTTAAACATGAGAAACATTGTCTTTAAATTGAATTTTAAAGTAATTCTGTTAGCATTGCAGCTGCAACTGACTGTTCATGAAGGAACAACACAGATACTTTGGTACTTTTTACATTTTGCAGAGTTTTGAGTGTTTAGGGATCTGAAAGTTTTGATTAAAACAAACACATTTTTACAAAGTACAGATATGTAAACTGTTTATATAAAAATACAAGAAGCTTTCTTTAACGTTTTTTCGCTCAACAGTTCTGCAGGATTTCTGAAGGTCTTTTCGTCATCATTTTTATTCAAACTTTAGCTGCTTTTTTCACAAACTTTAGGCCCATTCCTGGCACGCAACAAGATAAAACAATATATCTTTAAAAGACTAAGAACCTTTACGTTGGCTCGTTTAAGTCTTAACTAAGTTTAAATGTCTTACGTGGAACACGCTGTGCAGAAGTTTTGAGGCGCTGTGAGTTAAGTGGTACTGTGAAACTAAAGCTGTGAATATTTCCTTTTTATTTAAATATYCACAAAGTTCTCTAAAGCATTAATCCCTTTTTATGCCCATCCTTGTATTCTGAGTTTAGCTGAAGTTACACAGAGATCACCTTTTACTACATTAGCAACATTATTACCTTTCAGTGTAAAATGGTACATTTTTCCTGCATATAAAACAAGTTTTAGACAATAATAGACATAAAAGTAAAAAATGTGCGGCAGGTTTAACACAGAGATTATTTAGCAACATAAACAATGATGTTTAGATTTCAGGATGTCTTGCTGAAATAAGCAAGATCTTCCCTGATAGCTGCACTTTCATAAAGTTTTACTTTCTTCCTTCACAAAGTGGCCTTTTTGCATCTATTTCAAAAACAAAACAGACATTTTTAAACGTAATATAATTTCCTTGAAGTATTTTAATTGAAATATTAAATATTTGTGTTTTTTATTTAAGTTTTACACGTTTGGATGATTATTATTATAGCCCGTACCTGATAAAAACCTCTGCATTGTGGAAATCCATCCAAACCTCTGAATTGCCTGAAACATTCTGCACAGTTGTGTAAATTAAATAAGCACTTTTACAGTTTTTCATTAGTTTTTGTTTTTAACTGTACACAGACTGAATCCTCTTTGTTAATTTTAATCATTTCTCACCCGCCTTGGAGGAAACCCAGAAGGAATTAAAAATGATTCTGCATGTTTTCTCCATGCGAGCGTGTTTGTCTGCGTCTCGTCCTGCTGCTGCAGCACTTTCTGCTCAGATGTTTGTAACGTGACCTGCAGCTCTTCTGTTTGAAATTGAGACTGCTGCTCCACTTAAAAAATAAATAAATAAAAAGTCTCTTGTGATAGTTTGGTGATAGAAGACAGCGTCCTCCATTTGTTTACATTTCTACTAGAGGACAAGCTTTCTGGGGATTTTATTTTACAGACTCAGTATTACCTCTTTAAATTTTTTTGTTTTTCCCCTTTTCTCCTGAACTGTATATTTGTATAATTGTTTTGTTATTGTAAAAAAATTGTAAGTATGTTAGAATAAACAAATTCTTGTAGTTTCAACAAATGTTGTCATGTCAGCAACTTTTATTACAGTTTTATTTATTTTTTTATTCTTTGTTTTGTCATGTCTGAAACTAAACCTGCTCTCTGCTGACCTCTGGTGGTTGTCTGTGTGAAATACTACCAAGCTTGGTTTTCATTTTACGTTTCACTTGCAATTATTTATTATTGATTATGCTTTTGCCCGTGTCTGTGTAAGAGTTTGTCTGTTAGCAAAATATTTCWCAAACCACTGGGCAAATTTTGATGAAACTTTTAGTAAATAATCCTTGGATGTATGTCTGAAACTGATTATTTTTTTAAATCAGTCCAAATCAAGATGGAAGCCACAGCTAATCAATGTTAGCAAATAAAAATAGATACAATTTAGTTGATTTTACAGATGTTGAGCTACAATTTATTGTAGTAGCYGAGAGTCATAATATCACATGATGTGATATTTTTGAGGTTTGATTAAAATGGATGCAACTCTATCGTTTCTCAACACAAATTAGTTGCATCTGTCACCACTAATTAAAGTCATCTCTGAGGGATGTAAGGTAATTTCATCTCTTTAGTTGTTAAAACTTGTTCTGAGCRGGAGCCACTAAGGGCAGATCAACAATGACATTTAGGGGAATGTGCTCAGCTTGGCTGACCTGAGACCGTCACTCTTGACTGCATGTGGATGTTGCAAAACAAGAATTAAGGGTTTCCAGCTGCACTGGATGACTCGGCTGCTCAGAAGTAAATYTGCTCTGGAGACGTGTACAACCAGCCCGGCATATTAGGCTGGATTTCCTGGAACCACCATCAGTCACACAAAGAAAGAATCAAGTTTTAGGCCAGTGCATCCCGTATTTATTCACTCTTGTCTGGGTTTTTCTGAGAACAGAGGTGTATAGAAACAAAGTACATTTACTTTGTTGCAGTATTTWAGTAATTTCTGTCTGTGTCTGCCATTTTACCAAGTTTTTTTTAAAGGGATTGCCGATGAGATGTAACATTAGACTTTATTTGATGAACATATATTTTAACTGTAAAATAAAGACTGTAAAATACTGTAG
>NW_013954331.1:31169-31784 GCF_001266775.1 Austrofundulus limnaeus | reverse complement strand
TAATAAAGTTTTAATTAAATATTAATTATTTTCTTTGTAGCTTATCAGCATTCAGTTTAATTACATTGTAGCTGTCCCTGCCCTGACTCAGACCTTCCTGACACTGATAAGCCTGATTCCCTGTTTTAGAATTTATGCTTTTCTTCCTCTTTCACACTCTACCTTTTCTATTTTTATATCAAGTTTATAGTCCGTTTATCTGACAGACTATAAATTCCAAAGTGTTTATGAATTTTGGCCACATCCTGTGATTGCAGAATGACAGGAAGCTGCTGCTGATTTGTAAGTAGCTGATCCAGTATGACAGAATCACTCCTTACCAGCTCTGTACATAAACACACACACACACAGTGATGACAGCGGAAAGAAGATAAAAACAAGTCATTCATGTGACAGACAACAAACCCTGCCCAACAAATTGAGACCTGCTCCCGCCTAAACCTTAGACTTTGCCAACTCTAATGTAAAAACCATCTAAGCTGTTAGTTACCTACTACCTGCATGAGAAACGTGATATGCTGCTAAGTTGCATTTCGGTCCCACATTTGACACACTGACTTTACTATTGTGCTGCTATTGTGCCCCACCCTCTATTGTGTTTAATTTTCTTTATTC
>NW_013954331.1:15778-30169 GCF_001266775.1 Austrofundulus limnaeus | reverse complement strand
CCTCCCGCCATGACACAGTTTATCGTTTTGGTAACTGTGTCTGCAAGAATGTGTTGGTTCGTAATCTGATGAAGTCAAGAGCTTTTTTTTTTTTTTTTTGGTCCATTACAATCCTATTAGTGAAGTGCATTAGTTAAGCTTGTAGTTACTGGCAACATTCATCATTTAAAGTGTTTATTTGTGGAACACCTGTCTTTTCTCCTCTCTTTGCCTCCAGAGCTTCACTTATAATCGGCGGTGTTGCGTGGATCACTGCTTTGCCTCAAACGGCTCGACTGGAACATTATGCTGCGGTCGTGTCAAACAAAACTTCTGAAAAATGGTAAATAGTCAAGTTAAAAGTGAAGTGTTTCAATGAACAAGACCAACAAATGCAAACTGGTCACTGAGAGGACATTTAGAAACCACAACACTAAACACTACAAATCCATCTTAATCATCAACTGTGGACAAATTACCAAGTGAAACTTATGTTAGGTTATGAACCCATGTTCAGTTTATTTAATGCCAAAACTTTAGCAATTCTTATTTAAAGTTGATCATTTTAGATGGTATATTTTAGTATAATAATCTCTTTTTGTAATGTCTTTTTGCTTCTGTTTTCAGGGTTTTTGCTCAAACAATCCAACATTATGCATGACTGTGTACGAGGACAGCTGTGTACCCAATAAATTTCCACATTTGTAGGGTGTTCGAAAGAAATAAGTCACAAAATGTGCACGTTTGTTTTAAAACGTGGAATAGGCAGATGAGTAAATAAACTTATTTATGCTCATGATGAAACTGCCTCACAAGGTTTGGCTTCAAATAGGTGCTGAATTTAATTGAGTTGACGCAGTTGAGCAGACAACTAATAAATTGCTAAAAGTCCTCTTATACCAGCCAGGATTAGAGATTCCACTGAGTCAGGGAGGGCAGCGAGGGAGAAGATATGAGGCTTCTTTTGTAAACCTGCCAGGATGAGAAAGGATTGGCTGATCTGAGACTAAAGGATTAATGAAGACTTAAGCCCTTTGACTGCCGCACCAATAAACTGGAGATGAGGAGGGAGGCTCCTGGGATGGTGGCATAAACTGGGTCTTCTGAGTTCACGTGCACCTGCTTTTGACCTCACATCTTCTCGAATGAGAAATACTGTATAAAAACTGCAGATGTTTTTTTTAGGTTGATTACAATTTTTAATGTTTTTTTAACTCCAACCTGACAATTTAGGTTTCTTTCATACATGATCTTACAGATAAATTATTTTATATTTCATTTATATTTAGCCTGCTGATATTTGCTGTTTAATAAGGAGGGATTTTTCTGTGCAGTTGTTTTCTTGCCTTGGTGTGAAATCAAAACAGATTTAATGATGTGTTTTTGCCTCATTTTGTCAAAGGTCAGATCAGTCAGTGCTGAACCTTGTCTTAACTGTGAGCATCTTCTCAAAACATATGAATTTTCTGTGAGCATCAATATCAGATTCTTCATTTTACCCATTTGGGTTTTTTTTTTCTGTCCTTGACTGTTTTTGACACAATAGGTCATTGGCAAATTTCCACATGTGGTTCCGCTCCCGGGCTGAGAGCAAGCAGTCTTTGGCCACAACAGAACAGGAAAGCCTTGCCTTCAAAAAAAAAAAAAGGCCAAAAAAGGTCACGGTTTTTCTCTTTTTGTTTGGTATTTCCTGTGCTGTGATGAAAACTAAAGMAAAAAAACAAACAAATGAGGAAACACTTAAGATCCTTTCCTTAGCACAAAGAGAATTAAATCTGCAGTCATCCTGGTTGCCTGTTAAGTTTTCAGTTACGTTTTCACAGAAAACATCTGAAATAAAAAAATAACCACAATTCTTGTCTCCAATAACTTTTTCCAGATAGTTTTGCAGCTTTTATATTTTAATATTTTCCTAAATGGGGAAAAAATGGTTTTCTTTTTTTTTTTTTTTTTTTGGGGGGGGGGGGGGGTGGGTGCCTTTTTTTACTACACTCATGTTGTGACTTTTGAATATTTTGACAGATCTTGATTTTTGTTTTTGTGTCACTTATCTGCACTGAAGGCCCCAACCCTCAGATACTTTTTTTTAGTTTAATTGAAAGCTATTGGCACCTGATAAATCATTCCATTAAAAAAATGCTCTATAAATACAGATAATATTTTACTGTCCTGTAATATCTGTCAAACGGGAAGGAAACATTTACAGCCACCACCGGATATGAGCGATTTGGGGAGGAAACGTGTTCGTGTGAATGCCGAATTTGAAAACAATGGCAGACACCACGGTATGGTTTCCAGAAATGACTCAAAGGAAGGAAGCTCGAACAAAAAAAGGTTTAGCAAAGTGGCTTGGCTCAAGGCTGGGACGATTGTAAGGCATAAAATGTGAGCACAACAAAACCCAAGCGTGGGCTGGCCAGACAAAGAAATGGCGAAGTGTGGAGCGAACCAGAGAGGAAAAACATGGGAAAAAATTTAAAAAAATAAAAGATACTGTGTCTGTCAAAACAGATGGCAGCTGGTAAAGAAGATTAGGTGCTGTTACTACTCTGTCCAGAAGCACTTTAGACTGACCAACCCCCAACACACACACACACACACACACACACACACACACACACACACACACACACACACACACACACACACACACACACACACACACACACACAACTGTTTTCTCATCCTACTCCAACAACTCCGCCATCATTCGACCCCGTGTCACATTCCACATGCTCTTAAACAGCACCGAGTCAGGATCAGGACATGTCTGGTCATCTGTGTCCCTGTACTCAATTCAGCCTTTTGTTTATTATTATTTTTATTTTTTTATTTTGTTTGTTTACAACCTCAAAGAACGTCCTTTAAACAACTTGTTCTGGTATTTAACAGTTTAGGCTATCGTTTCCAAGTGCATCTGGACATAAGCTTGTGACAGTTTTAGCCAAACTATCTGAAAAGATTTATTATGGAGCAAAATTTAAGCACAAATTTAAACTATTTATTGAAGCAAGTACATTGCATACAACATGGACTTTTCTGCTATCTAAAACATTGATAATAATGACAGATAATTCAATAAAATAATTGGTGAATTCAAGGCTTTTAAGTTAAAAGATTACAAAAACAGGGTTGATAAAATAAAAACGCCGATATAAATTAAAATATTTGAGCCTATATGTATAATTAAAGTTTTAAGCTTTCAATTTAAAGCTAAAGTAACTGAATCATGCAGGGTTTTTTTTTCAAAGATGATTACTAGAAATTCAGGAATTTTGCTCCAAACTAAGTCGAACATTTCAAGATTTTATTTTTTATTCCTTGTTCATCTAAGTGATTTCAAGTAGCGCAGTCTAAAATACAAATGGCACTGAAACTGATCCAGTTACAACCAATGTTTATAGTTTGCATCCAGATAGCAACATCCTCAGCAGGTCTTTGTTATGGAGATGTACTTTGTTCAAACATACTTCCTCATATGTCACCACCAGCAGACATTTCTTTCCATGACATTGCCTCAACACCCAGCAGGTCTCCGGGCAGCGGACCCAATGGATCATGCTGAAAAAACTGCACTTTGTCACAGTTTGTAGATGTCTGGACTCTGGAAAGATTTGAAAAATTCAGCTAAACTTTATTTCAAAATTAAACAAAAAAAGGTTGTTGAGGCATATGGAACAAGTAAGAAGAGGACCAGAAATGGTTTGAAAAGCCAAAAATGTTCAACGGGTGATTGAATGAAAACTGACAGAATAAACTGACAGTGGCTGATGAGAAAGTAGAGACGCCTGGAAAAACAGAACTATCAGGCTCCCAGGTTTAAATCATAAAGCTAACGTGGAAATAAATGCCTTAGACATAAACATGATTCCTGGCCCCGTGCAAAAAAAAATGTATTTCCTGTAGCTATTTTAAATTATTTTTGGCATTTGACCAAAGGTGAATTTTGTTCACTTATCTTAAACAAACATCCCCTTTATTTGGAAGATTCAAGTCACTCTGCAGTGTTCACAGCATATTTCGGACCAACATTCACATGCAGAAATAAATTCAAACACCAGACACAATACTTTCTCATTTGGTTGGTTTATTTCTCATTAGCAATGACACCAAATGTACTCTACTGTTTTCACTTGCTATCATAGGAGATGCATTTTGAATTGTAAACAGTGGAAATGATAAAATGCATTTCTGAAAACTCCTTACAAGCAGTGTATGACCAGGAATAAGAGCAGATGCACCCGCTCGCACCCATTTTTTAAATTTTTTTTTAACAATAGACGCCATCTTATATTTTTGAGTCTCTTATATTTACATAAATACATCAGGGTCCCACTATCATTAACAGCAGAGACCTATTGGTTTCTTCTTTTTTGTGTCTTTTTTAAAATGTGTTATCACATAGTTTTCTTAAAGAATTATATTTACAACCATTTATTTCCCCCCAGCTGCCTGCTGCTAGAGGTTAACACAGTTAAGATTCACTTGCTTAAAATTCATTAAACTACTTATGCTTCTTGAAAGTTTACATTGCAAGTCAACCTTATAGCTCTAAGTAATTTTCTCTTAACAAATAAAGATGATGCAGAGCTCAAGCTGTTTTCGTCGTCCATGTTAAAAATGTAATGTTTTTTTTTTCAAATAAAGTAACAAACCAAACATGATAATAAAATAAAAAAATACAATAAAATAAAAATATTGCACTTAAATCAGGACAGCATCGGACCTGTTTGGTGGTTAGGAGGAAAGTAGAAGCTCTAGGGCTGAGTGAGTGCTTTAGAGGACGTCAAGGTGTCTTTAGAAGCATCCAGCAAGTTAATCTAAATAAATAGGCAAACTCTGCACAAGTAACAGTTTTTTTCCTCTATTAAAAAAGAAAAACCTTTGTGAGTGAAATAAGGGAGTGTGGAAAGAGTGGGGGAAAAAAAGAGAAAAGCTGTGAATGTGTCGAAAACAAGACTTTTACCAAGCTGCAACCTGTTAGAGCTATGTCCTGAGAATGCTTCCTGATTAGTCTAGAATACGCTACAATGTTAAAGGAGATGTTTTCTTCCTGATTTCTCGTTCCTTTTAGTAAACAGTCTTTGGAGGCAGGAAGCAAGTCGTCTTTCTGTTTTCCATCTCTGGTTTCACACTTGACCTTTAACGTCTTCGGATGGGAGAGGTATGCATATTTGGGTTGCAGCACAGCTCCAGGCTCATCCGTTAGTCAAACATCTAGAAATTCATTGCTCATCTGTCTCCGTTGTCATCTCTGCTGAAACGATCCAGTCTTGATTTGAAAAAGGGTGAAAACCATTCAAAGAAGCTTCGAGTGGATGGAAAGTTTTAACAGATGCATGTAGAAAACAGAGCCACAATGTTTTGGGTTTCATCATTCAAACACTTTGTTTTTTTCCCCCCTTTTCAACACCAAAGCTAGGAGTTTGATGAAAAGACAAGGAGGAAAAAAAAAGACTTAAAGTCGTACCAATAGCTTTGAAGTCGTTTCACGGGGGAGGACAAGATGGAGCAAAGGAGGAGGTTTAGAGAGGGAGTCTCCAAAGAGATAAAGGGGAAAAGTGATAAAACAGTACCGGACTGTCTTCACGTCTGCAGGGTGTTTTTGGTGAAACCCCTCCTTTTCTCCAGTACAACTGGACAAAAACAGTTGACCTTAACATAAAAAAAGCTCACAAAAATAATAATAATAATAATAAAAACAACAACAGTGATCAGACAAGCGTCCAGCTCTTGCTCCAGCCTTGTTCACAGGCTTTTGTAATTCTATAAACATCCATGCATTCATCCAACCATCCACCTGGTAACTGGGTAAACTAGTCCTTTGCAGCGTCGTAGCTTTGCTGTGTCCTCTCATGCCACTAACGTAGAAATCAAACTGAACAGGATGGCACACATACACACAAAAATAAAAAATAAAAAATAAAAAAGGCAAACCACAAAGCTCACATTCCACCCACTCTTAGTTTTTTTGTTTTTCAAGTCTGCCCCTTAGTTTCTGTCATCATCGTTCTTTTCTCCTCGTGTTCCTCCTCATGTCTTATGATGAGGATGAGGTGGACGTGGCGCTGGGTTTTTTTTGGTTGATTAAGTCCAAGTAGAGTTCAGAGCGCAGGAAGCGGGGGTATGAGTCCTTTTCCATCAACCCGTATATCCGCCTCTGTGCTAGGTCAAAGCAGGAGCGTGTCACATTCTGCAGGTTGTCCTTTGTGTGATCTCTAGTGTACGAATCCAGATTCACCTGCAGAGGGAACACAATGAAACAGATGAGAGTCATCCAAAAAAAAGGGTAGAGGAATGGGAAGCACATGTGTGATGATGTTTTGAAGCTTCATCTCTAACTCACCTCTTTACAAGACTGTATAGCGATGTATTCTGCAAAGATTTTCTTGGCTTTTGAAGCCATCTTCGACTGTGACTTGATCTTCTTGTATTCCTCGCACGCTAGCCAAAATTCCAGGTTCTCTTCGCTGAACTCTGTGCGCAGAAAAGCTCTGAAGGCTGCCAGACCATCTGAGGAAAAGCAGAGAGGAGGAGGAGAATAAACAAAGGGAAGAGTTGACCAAAGTGCCATGGCAACCTCACAGTTGAAGCCATCTCTGGAGTTTCAGGGCCTAAATTAGCTGTGTGACTGACTGCGTTTGAGTCATGTGATTGTAATAAAGTGAGGCACAGTAAACCGTTAACATGGCCAAATTTGTCAAAGTCTAAAACACTGTCAAAGTGACATCACCCAGTGACGCTATAATTCCATCTTATTAACTGCTCTTCCAGCAGCACCAATGGCGAACAAAGAGGTGTCTGTTTTGTGTTTAAGGAACCCAAAATAACTTTAGCGGTTTCAGCTTTTAAGTTTCGGTCCAGTTAATAATTTGAGGAAAAGGGCATCCGAGGGAAAGAATTACAGGAACAGCATCCACCCACGAATCCTGTCTGCACCTTTCCGTTCCCATGAATCAGCGATGCTGATAAGCGGAGCCAACGTGGGCTGACATCTCTTACCTCATTTTGGCAGGAGTGGAGTAAGATGTGGAGAGGAAATGAGAAGAGGGAGAATAGAGGGGCCAACAAAGCTGAATGAATAACAGATGTAGCGCTGGCTTTGGGTTAGAGCTTAGGTTACTTAAAAATTTGGGGGAAATGTGTTTTTAATTATTCATTTAAAAGAGCAACACATTTTGTAATGCCTTGTCTTCTAAAATATGGACTTTGTTAAGATTTGGGTATCACGCTTCAGTCTGCCCAACCACATCACTCATATGTAATGTATGTCATGTTATCTGTGTGCATGTTTTCATGTTCACAACCTTTTCCCTACACCTGCAAGCATGCACTGTGCTCCTGTCTCTTGACATGTAAAATAAAAACAGATGATCTTGGAAAAATTAAATAAATAAAGAGTAAATCAAAAACTTACATTTATGTCCCAGCAGCTTGTCAAGTGAGTCTCCCCATTTCAGTGCTTCCTCTGGGGTGGGCCTGCAGATGAAAGCAGAGCGGTTCTTTAACAAGCCCATTTCAGCCAGGTTTCTCATTGTGTGACCCATCCGCGGGACTGAAAGCTATGCTATGTTGGTGATGAATGTGGTCGCAGATGATTCCTGTTCTGCCTTTCTCTCTTCTAAGCTGACTCATTCAGCTGTGTCTTATGAACAACATCAACACTGCTGTCTGCCTGCTTCACTGTGGTGGGGGTTGGCTTTTATATTCCCCAATGGTAGGCAGCAGAGGGAGGCGTTTCAAGCGGCCAATCAGGATTTGCACAGAGGTTCAGTGACCTGCCTCCACCAACAGCGTCTGTCTGCCCCCTGCTGCCTCTCATCGGTGAAGTGAATGCCTTTTTACCCTTTCTAGAATTCACATAGATGCAAATTCAGTAACTGCAGGTAAATATTTTTTGTGTAATTGTAATAAAAGACAAAACTATTTGAAAAATGTCCTCTAATTTTTGGATTTTAATTGTAAATTTCACACTAAAATATAAAACTTAATAAAAATAGACTTTTAGTTGTGTTATTGTTTTCAAATTAGGCATATAAAGTGTAACTTGTCTAAATGCAAAACTTTCAAATTCCTTTATAAGCTATAAACATCAGGAAGATAATGCCCAAACTGCATACACAGATTTTTAAGCAATAAAGATAATAATAAAATAAAATATTTACCCTAATTATTTTTGCTTCATTTACATACAGTATTAGATTATATAATAAAAGTGCATCTAAAAATCAAAGGTTTTAAATAATTTGTTGCATTCATCAAGGCTTGGCTCAGTTCGCTCAAAACATTTGACACAAATGTTTTAAAGGCTGTTTTTACTTTTCTCTTTTCATTTCTCTGACTTCTCTTTCCTACTCACATTTCTCATTCATTCACTCCAATGCCACCTTACATGGACACTCCCATCTCTCTGTTTGCCACCACAGGGTCACCACCAGCTGTGGCGAGATGTACAAAACAGTCTCCCACTCATGCCCACGAGCCCATGCTGTCAGGAAGTGGCCACTTACTTGACTGACTTCATAGTTTTGTCCAACTTGCCGGCTGAGTTGCTTCCTGGGGACTCATTCCTCCTCCGCAGGAAAGCCAGTCGATTCTTCATGTCTTTGGCCCTGATTGAAAGAAAGACAAACAGGGGAAGATGAGGTGGTTAAATATAAAAAGAAATGAGGACGAAGAGAAAAACGAGAGATTAAAAAAAAACACAGGAAGGATGCACGTTTCGTTTTCACATTCCCAATCCACAACGAAAACAATCCAAAGCGTGGAATCATCAGCTGAGCTCTTCGCTGCTGTAAATCCAATTTGTCAAACTCATAAATGCCACAAAAGGTAAAGGTAAACACTGTGTACATTGTTGTCTTCAGCTGGGTTATGTCGCCAGAATAGTTTTCCAAAAGGTAAATCTCCTCGTCCTCACTTCTTGTCAGCGTCTCTCTTGTCAATCTGATACCTCGTACAGTCTTTCCTGGAGAACATCCCTGGCAGGTTGCTCGACAGGGACTAAGCAGATGTGGCAGAGCAGGAGAGAGTCAGTCCTCACTTCTCTTTTTCATCACACTGTTTTCCTTATGCCCGTAGGAATTGCTGAGACAAAGTTGACCCGGTGCAGGGGGCAACAGGGCACAGTGACGCCCCTACTCCTCTGCAGCTTTCGCTTCAAAATCATCATCCCGAATCCTCCTGACCACCCGCCTCACCTGTCTCCCACCACCTGACACAAAGAGACACCCTGCTACACATGCGCCCCATCAAGGCTCAGCCCTTAGCACCCATGGGGTTCAAGAGGAATTGGCACATTCCCAAAATCCCATGGTACATGTCCTGGCTTTTCCCGACCTGAAGCACGTGCTTCCTCGTTGGGATGTGACCTCACTCAACACCCATTTCCTGAGTTCCTTGCTTTTGATTTCCACTGTGGATTGACTGGCCCGCTAATAATGCATGCACGGCGATGTGCGCTGGCTGAGCCTAATCACTGCAAGCTGTCCCAACCTACCAGCACCCAGGAGAGCAATGTACACTCCAAATTAAGAAACAGCACTTCCAGTTATAGACGCTTGTCATTCAAGCATGCACACAGGAGAATGGGACTGACATTAGCACAAATACTGTACGTGGATGTATGAGATTAGTGATGCGAGAGCTCCTGTAAAACTACTTCCAAGAACGCCTCAGCAACTGTGCCAACTCACGTCTGCCTAAACTGCTGCTTGCATGCCGGTCACAGGTGTTGAAAATCTAGTGTGTGCATGACTGTATGAAGGGAATTCAAGGAAGAGGTCATTCGTGCCTGTGTACAAATAAGGTTCACGTTAGACAGAGAACCCAGTTAGCTGCTAATATGAGGTTTTCTGATTTCTGCCAAACAGGAAGAGTAAAAACCTGCCAGTACACAAGATGAGACATAAGTGAAGAAGCTGCTTAAAAGAGCAGCTGAACAGCTCCTTTCATATTATAATGACTGAGCCTTTCTATGTTGACTGGGTGGGTGTGTTTGGGTTTGTAAAGACCGTTGAGCTGGTCTAAATACTTAATACTTAACTCAATCCCCTCCTGATAAAGTTGCAAAAATGGGAGATGCCTAATAAAATAGAATGTGAAAGAGAACCAGATGAAAGCTGTTTTTCTTTCATCTCTCCTGGGCCAGGTAGCAGGGGAAAAAAATAATTATTTAAGGTCTATTTAAACCTCCACACACTGTAGGATGACTCATCCATTGACTGAAATAACACAAGCGGTCTGCTTGAAACAACCTCAAATCCAGAGGCTTGACTGCTGAGATGGAACATAGGTAGGCGCCCTGGATGAGGGGAAACAACAATCTCTCTAATATCATACCCCTGAAAATAGCTTATTTTAAAAAATCTTAAGGGCACAAATACAGATATGAAAACTCCCATGCTGTTAAACAGACTTATGACACTGGAACAGAATCTATTAGATAATTCTATTTTTAGGATGAACTTAAGGCAACTGCAATGAAAGCACCTCTTTACTACAAGGAAGCCTCTGTCTTGAAGAAGCATGTGAGTAAAAACAAGAAAATCATATTTCAGAAGGAATGGGAAATATGCTCCTGGTCTGACAGAGGATGTTTTATTATGTATGTCTGGTTTTAAACAGGCTTAGCTCATGTGAAAAAGATGTGACAATGACGTCGTAACAGAGATAAAAAAAAAAAAATCCATATTTCTCTCCTGCCACCATGTGGGTGCTGCGAGAAACTGCAAACACAAAGAGCTTGCATCTTCAATAAATGATCAGAATGTATGTTTGATCAGAATTAAACAAATGTTAATCGGGGCACACTGGATAAACTGATCGTAGAAATTTCCTGGTTGTGGTATTAATTACTCATTTTCTCCCAATAATTACACAGTGTCACCAAACAGACACAATTCATACCTATTTTAGAAGTCTTACACAGAGGACACCTTACCAAAAAGAGGTATAACTCAAGTACATGTCATTAAGTATATATAAATATAGTGAACTATATTTCCCCAAGTGCACTTTTATTTACTAAGAACATTTTTACTATATTTCTTAATATATCACAACCATATACGTAGCATAAAATGTGTTAAGTATATCCTGTTCAGAACATAAAACGTAAATTGAAAGTATACTCTCTTATTTCTAGTTTAAAATTAGCATACTTACCAAGGACACTTGCTTTTACTACTTTTTGGTTAGGGCAAGCACATGTCCATGCTCAACACCAAAACTTTATATTCAAAGAGCCCTGGGGATAAGGAAACTGTCAAAACTTTCCTAAGTTTCTCTAATCCATTGTGTCAGCTCAGTTTAATCTCACAACTGCAGAGTTTTTATGGACTGAATTTAAGATTGTGTTTTGTTCAAGTTGAAGTTTCAATACACAGTATAAATGAGGAGGCAAAACCCTAATTTTATAGAGTTATTGTGCCAAATGTGTGACTTTTTTTTTGATTTTATTCAGCACTTGACTTTAGCTTATCAAGTGTGCTTTGCACTTCCTAATAGTTCTTCTCCTGGTCTGAGTTTCTCTCCATTTAAAGAAGCTTTTTTGTCCCACCTCACTGCATCTTTTCAGCTCCCTAGCCTCCCCTCCCACCATTCCTAACACCACTGGCCATGTATCACCCTCTATTGGATTTAATACACCCAATAACCGCCTATACTTGATCCGCTAAGAGGCTAACATGTCCTCTGTCAAAGATTATCAAATTAAGATGATCTTTGATCTAAAGAAACAAGTCGGACATTTCTGCCCCACTGCTCAACAAGCCATTTGTAGCACCTTGTGCACGTCCTTCTGCTGCTTTTGTCCATGCTTCAAAGAAAAAAAAAACACTTGAAAAGCTCAAGTGAAGGACCAAGAGGTCCTTTGCTCTGCAATTATCTGTAGCTTCCTATCCTTTTTATTCCCTCTTTGCTCGGCTCACATTAGTCGCACTAATAGCAACCCTCTGGCTATTCCTGGTGTTCTGAAAAGTAGGCCGCACTCTCAGGGAAAGGCTCCGGTGGCACATAGGGAGAACTGGAGATGGACGCGATGCAGATCACAATGTACCTTACGTGCAGAAGGCAAGCCCATCTTTATTTGACTTTTCTATGCATTTTGTACAAGGCTTTATCTATAATGGCATGGTAAGATGTGGTCCACAGCAAAGCAACCCGAGGGGCGAAGCTTTTTTGTTATTCTCTCTCCTGTGTGCTTGTAAAGTGAATAAAGGACACAACTTACAAATTACACTGTCCTGACATGTGGGTCTGTTTGTGTATTTGTCTGTGAGAGTGTAATGGGACAAATTTAATGTCACATCATCTGTTACTCAATAAACTATTTAGGCTCCATCTAAAAATATCGTAGCAAACGAAAGGTTTCGAGCTATGGTTTCTTCACAGACTAAACAGCTCAGAGAAATAATATATCCCCAGTAATAAACATAAACACTTCAACAGCAATTTATCTAAGACAAAAGAAAAACAATTCTTGAAAGAACTTCATAATCAAGCAAGAGTCTCCTGGCAATATTCCTAGAAGAACAATGGAAAAGGGAATTGTCCTATATTTAGTTCATAAATATAACACCATTACATTCACAGTCTCTGTTAGTCAAGACAAAAAAAGAACCCTATTTCTGAGCTAAACCACCTTTCTAGTCACAGAAGACCACATGAGCAGTCCTATTCTTGAAATCCAGGCTGGAGCTAATAAAGAAAAAAAAAGGACAGCCTCAAGTTAAAAGTAAAAGCTGCTTCCACCAAAATAGTTATTTCACCGCAGCCTCACAAGGGATTCCTCTCCCTCACTGCGACTGACAAATGAGATCCAAGTAGAGGCCAGATAGCCTCACACCACCCTGAAAGCAAAAACCTCTGCAGGACACACGGATGAAGAATTCACACATGTCCACAGCAAGCGTCTTACCTTTCCAGGTATTTCTCTGAGAAATCAACCATGGTGGAAAACATGGGTGCAAGCATGAACGCAGCTGCATGTAAGCATGCGTCAAGACTGGCAGTGGTCAGGACCAAGGGGTTTGTTTGGTAATCACATTCCTCTAACCCCTAAGAGGCTCTGCTGGAGCTTTATATAGTCCAGGGGGTCTGGAGAAGGCGGACTCTGGGCTTGCCCAATCCACATGCGGAGTTTAGGAGATGGATTCCTTCTGCTGGGGTCTGGCAAGCTTTTTTAAACGGAATAAAGTTTGCCCTTTTAGCAAAGCTTGACTAATGTAATGATCTGTTCCCCTGCTCGGTGTGGTTAAAGTGGTGGAATCTAAACCTTCTGGCTCAAAGACACCATAATAAGTATTTTTTTGACTTTTTTTTTCTTTGCATTCTCAAATTGTTGGCAGGGTGTAATAGCTGGAGGCAAAAATTTTAAAAATGAAAGTGTTATATTAGTAGGTTCTGGCACACAACTAAATACAGTCTCTGATAGAACTTAATTAAACTCCCCTGAACAAAACCCTAATTTATTTCAATAGGACTTTAAAGTCCCTGTGACATGCATATCCTTTAAATACAAAAAGTAAAAAAAAAATTTAAAAAATCTTTATTTTTAGGAAACTTGGCATAATGCACACAATTTTACCCAGTTTGTCACATACAGTAACTGTCATATTTTCTTTTGAACTTGGCTTAGAAAAGTGAAACAGGAAGTGACATTGGAGGGGAACTCTTTAAGAAAGAAAACTCCTTGGTCATTGTTTATTGAACCAGTAATATTTGAACTCTGACTCTTCTTCATCTCTGTCTAATAGTGACTCAAAATAATATAAAAAACAACAACATCAGATTCTTCTCTACAGTCTGTGTTTTAGCCATTATAGCAATGCTCTGTTCACATGTAGATATTTCACAAGTGAATATCTCAACAACTGTTCAGCTCAGTGGTGTAACATTTCTACTGCAATATTTAATCAATGCCATTTTTCCAAAGATGAATTCACATCTATTGCAAAAAAAAAATAGATTTTACAGATACTTTAAAGGGGCAATATTATGTGTTTCTCAGGTATACATTTAAATACTATACCATAATAAAGTATCTATGTCACCTTTAGCTGTTATTAAAATGCTGTTTTTATGTTTAAATAGAAAATAAACTTATCTTCTCATCACTTCCTCTTCTAAATGCCTTGAAATTGGCCTCTGTCTCTTTAAGAACCACCTTCCGCTTCTGCCCCATTTCAGCGCGTGGGGGGGGGGTTTCACACACGTGCTATGATGCAGTTTACTTGGCATCTGAAAATACATTTCCTCAAAGGTATTTTGAACCTGAAAAGAGCTTCACTGAGTGAGAAGTAGTGTTAAGAGCTCAGCAGACAGTTTCAGTTGCAGTTTCACCCGTTGTTTGCTTTGTTACTGCCGACAGCCTGCAGAAGTCATGGGTGGTGTGTGTGTGTGTGTGTGTGT
>NW_013954331.1:0-14778 GCF_001266775.1 Austrofundulus limnaeus | reverse complement strand
AAAGAAAGAAAGAAAGAAAGAAAGAAAGAAAGAAAGAAAGAAAGAAAGAAAGAAAGAAAGAAAGAAACAGGACAAACACTAACAGATGTAATCACACAAAGGCGAGATGAAAGATAAGGAAACAGTGAGACATGTGTGTGTCTGTGTGTGCTGTTATGAGTTTGCAGAYGAATCTATCACTGAATGTTGTGCACCTGCGCAGGGGAGGAGGAAAAATACTGCTCCCCTTCCTCACACAAAAGAAAAAAAGAAAAAAAAAGAAGGAATGCATGAAAGTAGGTCTTCAACACAAAAAAATATTTTGACTATTGAACAGGTGGTCAGGATTCAGGGTTCTGTGTTTTCATCCATCTTTGAATGTGACTCCTACTAGTCAACATTTCTAAAAATAAGAGACAGTAATGATTTATATCTGGAAATGAAAAAAACGCTTCATTGTTTTTCCTCACTTTTAATTTCACTTGAAATTAGCTTCAACTGGAACAGAATTAAATTGTTGAATTGTGCGTTGTGCACATTTAGCGCTGCGTTTTTGTGACTTTTGCCATGCATAATCTAAAAATAAATGCACAAAATGCATGTATGTATAATAAATAATAATATATTTAACTATCTCATTAAAAATGTTACCAGAATGTTTTTGTTTTTCCCTTTTTTTTTCTTCCGCCTGCACAATCATTTCGTCCCAAAATGATGCAGAAAATCTGGTCCATGCATTTATCACTTCTAGGCTCAAGTGTTCTAATTCTTTAATATGTGGGGCTGCTCTCCCTGTCTGTTAGCAAAATATCTCATGAGTCAACGGATGGATTCTAATTAAACTTTCAGGAAATATACGTTAGGTGTAAATCTACAACTGATTAGCTTTTGGACTGAGTTTGGTGCAATATGACCAACATGGCTAATCAACCTTAGAAAAAAAATCAAAACATGACTGTATTTCAGTCAGTTTTACAGACATTGAACTAGAATTTGATGTGGTAGTAGCTGAGAGTCATCTGCAACACATACTCTGAGCGTGACGTCTTGCAATAAAAATTTGTCACATTTATTTACCGTTATTTAACCAGGCAAATCCCAGTGAGATCACAGATCTATTTTGCAAACAAATCTCTACACAAGATGATTGGAAGTGTACAAGTCTTTCATGAACTTATTGTTTATTATTTTTATGCATTTGTGTAAATATAGAAATCTGCATGTGTTCCCAGCCTCTGGTTTTTATCTTTAGGTGAAAACTGAAGACATTTAAAGTGTTTTCCTGAAGATGTCTTTCCAGTGGCCATAATTAGGGTTTGCTACATGTTAAAATAAATCTTAGGTCTTGTTTTGCTGATTGAGCACTGATTGAGCAATAAACCAGTTTTTGTGTGTTTTCTGGTGAAAAGCAGCAGCATAATCTCTCTATCTTGGCAGGCTGGTCAAGGACAGCACTGCGGCAGATGGCTACATCCGAACACAAACCTTTTTTTGTCGAGCGCAGACTGTTCACGGAGGCCGTAAGAGGGAAGTTGGAGAAAAACAAGCTGCGAAAGAACAAGACTGGGAGACTCGGGAGGTGTTTATTGAAACAGCGAGTCCTTGTAGCCGCTCTCACCTGAGGACGCGAGCTCAGCTGTGCGCGTCTCAGGAATCTTTTCATCCGTCAGACAGGAGCTCTGCTGAGGCCTCGGCCGTTTTTCCTGCACCGACTCGCACTTCAAAGCACGTCGGGGTGCTGCGCGAGGCGGTATTTAAATGCAAACTGTCCCAGAGCACGGCTGAGCAGGAAAGGATGTCGCTTTTTTTTTTTAGAATTTGCTGAGACAGAAGATGAAGAGGGGGAAAAACGGGAAAAAATCTTTTAATACACGTCTGATTAACGCACAAAACAGCTGCTTGTAGAGAAAAAGTTGGAGTCGAGCTCGTGAAGAGAAAATAAAGCTTATCTAGTTCATTCAGGCGCCAAATAACCATCATCACGGTCTTCAGAGAACACTTTAATTGCTTTGCTTCTGATCTCTGATGCAGCAAATATTAAATTTTCCTTTACAAAGCACAAGGTTTAACAGGAAATCTTCTAAAACAAATATATTTTAGAAAATCCCCTTTTAAAATGTTGAAAGAGAAACATTTTATTTCTATTTCAAAACAAACAATAACCAATTTTTTTTTGAAGGCATTCATATCACCTGCCRCGTTTTGAGTTTTAGAATAAAATCATTTTGTGATGAGAAACAATGGAAATGACGCCGTTTTGGTCAAACCTTGAAAATACTGTTGTGCACAATGTCACACTCACTGACAGTTATTTTTGCATCAAATTTTAGCTCTAACTATTTGAATTATTGTAATTTTTTCCAGGCGTGGCATTCATCTTGAACTGGATTAACTGTAGTAAATATCAATCTAATAAYAGACAAAGTTTCTCAGAGTTCTCCATTTTCTGTTAGCACTCAGGGTGTTTGCTGTGGAACAGTCTTAGCTACTACCGCACCAAATTCAAGCTCAYATTCTGTAAAACTGACAAAGATATAGTCATTTTTTTCTGCTTTTTAATGTCTGTAGTCGTCATTTTTAATGGGATTGACTCCAGTTGTTGCAAATCTTCRTTATGTTCTAAGACGGGCGCCCAAACTTTTACCCAGAGAGGACCAAAATGAAAATCTATCTACCGTCTTTATTCATGTATAATATGATCTCGAGTATAATACAATTATCATTTTTTGAGCTTACAAAGCATAAAAACCTAATTATTAATAACGTGTACTTTATGGATGATTTTTAGGTTTACATTTCTAGTATTATTCATGAATAAATACAGTACTTTTTTAAATTATTGAGCTAGCAGCCATAGCGGTGGCCCATGTTTTTGTTTATTTTTAGCCTGTGCACTTGGAGAAATTTGATGTACGCTCGTGCAGCAAAGGCTCATGGGACATTTTATAAATCGAGAAAATATGCAGGTCTACATGTGTGCTTAAATCGAATCTAAATGTCTCTTGTAGTTATTTGTGTTTAATCTTAACATAATTGARATAAAGATAAAGTGTTGAAGATGAAGTCAGCATCGTGAGTGAAGAATATCCGCACTACAGCCCCCCTACAGCCACTGGGCCAAACGATGCAATGGCTGAGTGGAAATACAGTGTTTCTATTCAAGATGACAGGAGATTATAGCAGCCAGGGCAACAGCTGGTGGGGTCAAATCAAGAGGACTGGTGGGCCAATTTAAGCCCGCAGGCCTCACTTTGGGCACCTCTGSTTCATAAGGTATTTTGCTAACACATCAAACTTATGAATAAATACAGGGGCACTGTCACCACTCTGCCTCGAAGCAATAACCATTGTATGTTTTATGACATTTATTACTAAGATATTATACGGGTTATGTATAATTTATTCACATTAAATATGTTGAAAGGGGCCTGATTTTTTCCCCAGCACTGACTGCAGCAGTTTTCTTAACGCAAACACATGAAAGTGGCATCAATCTTCAACTGCAGCTCTCCGTCAGAAGTCTCTCCTTCAAGCCACGCTCTGAAGCTTTATGCAAACCATGACTACTCTGTCTTCATTYGACAGTTCTTTACTTTCATGGCTGCTGGCGATGCGTCCGCATGCGCGCGCCTCCGACTGCGAGGGGAAAAGCCGAACAAACACACCCGTGGGCTCACTTGGGTAATATTTTATTTACTCATTAATCTTCAAAACTATTTTTTTATAATAAATTTCCACTTTATGTTCATCAAAGAACCGTAACAATAAAAATAAAAGTAAAATACTGTAGAAAAATTGTACATATAGAAAATAAACATGGTCAATGAAACACCTAAACGTGGAATCCCGTCGGTTGAGACGCCTCCTTTGCTTTAACACAACAGAGATGGTAAGGGTGGGGTGGGTGGTGGAAAGAAAGTCAGAAACATGGATGAATCCAGAGAGAGGGGACGTACTGAACAAGAAGAGAAAAAAGGGGGCAGGTAAAGGAGGTCCAAAAGGCCAGTTGGGGATGATAGAATAATGGGAACATGTTAATTTTGACGACACACGGGAAATCTCACAGGTCTCACAGTCAGTTTTATGTTCCTCCTTGCCCTGGTCCATGTTTGCATGCATCCGCCTGGTTAGTTACGTTGTTGGAAGAACTGGAGGGGCTTTGCTCGACTCATGGCACTGTTTGTGTTATGTATTAGTTCATGGGGCTGGGGGGAGGCGGGTTGGGGGCTACAGTTCATGAGCTGTAGAGCGCTCACACACTTCGAAAGAAAGGATTAGGCCGAACAAGAAATCCCTCCCGGGACATCGGGGGTGTTGATCGATGAGCTGATCGGCAGAATGGAGGCAAAGAGAGAACAAAGGTAAAGCAACTCAAGTGTAKCTGATATGGCATCAAGAAATGGGCTTTTCTATCTATTAGCAACACACGGTAACATTTACTTTCCTTTCTTTTCCTCTGCTGTTTCTTTTTTTATAAAAGGTGGTTGGTTAGAGCAGGTACTGGTGGGCGTGGCCTACAGGACATCAAAATAGAAAGCAGGACTTCACCTGTGATTAGGCACACATATCCAGGTGTTACACTGCGACCTGCTACACTCCCCTCCCCCTCCCGCATGGGAGGAAAAACAAAAAAATAAAATAAAATAAAAAATAAAAAATAAAAACCTGGACACACCACCACTCCACAGCACAGCTCAGAGAGACTCAGGCATGCAGCACACTCGAGATGGTCACACTTTAAAGATTCGAACGGAGAGTTGATTCTGAATCATCGTCAAAAACCGTCGCTTAAAACAAAATTAAATAAAACTGAGTAAAACAAGACTTTCGGAGCATGTTTATGTGTGTCTGTGTGTTTACTTCAATCCAAAAAGTTAACGATGGCGGTGTTATCTGGAGTTTTTTTTCTTCTTTTTTTTCTTTTTCTTCTTTTTAACGCAGTATAAATCACACGGAGTAAGATAATTCACGTGCAATAAGATTCCCCCCTCCCTCCCTTCCCTARAGTCTGTACTGCCCGAAGGTTATTCATCGTTATCGTTGTCATAACAATTATCATAGTGATCCTTTTCACCTCCGTCTTCAGAGTCAGTCACGATTCAAAGAGATTGTGGGTCTTTCAACTTTAACTCTGCGTGTGTTTTGTGTATGTTTGTGTGGGAGACACTGCAGTCGTGCGCGACCGGCGTCTGTAGGTAGCATCTGAAGTCTCAAGTATCCCGTTCAGGAAAAACACCTCKCCGTTTCCCCTGATTCCACCTCTGTGATTTACAGGGCCCCGTTAAAAACATCAGCTCTGCGGCGTAACGACCACAGCTCATCTGTTACATTAATGGGCACCAGCCCTGCCTCTGCCTGTTTCACTCGTAACTCACCGCCTCTCCACGGCTACACAATGAATTCCTGTCCTGTTCCTCGGGGCTAGGCTTGAACCGTCGATGTGCTTGTCTCCTCGGYGTCCTCTGTGCTTTGTCGAGTCCCATCTGCTAACAGGGAGGAAGGCCAAGAAGCTTGGAAGAGACACTTAGTGCTTTTACATCATCTTTGTTCTTGTGTGCTGCCTCTCACTCAGCCCACTCAGCCTGCCGTGTGCTTCACTTAAAAGTCCTCCTCAACCTCGCTCAGTCCAGAGGTCCGGCTGTGGCAGACACGTGTCTCGTCTGGCCTCAAAAATGGTTTGTAGCTGGGAGATGAACTGGTGCTTTCTAACTCATTTGGAATGGTGTTTATGTTCATAAAACAAGCCTCTGAGAGAGGCTCTGCTCATTGGTAAATACTGTACACAGTAAGGGCCAGGGCCCTCAGGCGTGTCTGGATGTGTGTGTTTAAATGTGTGCGTGTATGGGCTTGTTTGTGTATGTTTGTGCTTGCCAGCATGTGTGCAGGTTTGATTACTGGGGAGTAAACATTAAAATCATCAAGTCTTTGTCCATGTCTATGACTTTTTTTTCTTTTTTTCTTGGAGAATATATCTATTTATGTACAGATACCATTATATATAAAGGTGTAAGTGTCTGTGTCTCTGGGACATTCCACCTCAGACATAATACTCCTTGTCTTTGTTCTTTTTGTTCTTAGAGATCTTGGCGATGCCCAGCGGCTTGTCCTTGGCGCTGCCGTTGGGCTGCGTGGCCGAGTTGCTGATGTAGTTGCGGCTCTCGTCCACGTGGTACGAGCCCTCGTCGCGGTTGCGGTACTTGTACATGGCGTAGAGGAGGATGAGGATGCAGAGGGCGGCGGCCGCCACGATGCCCACCACCATGCCCGTGGTGCTGCTGCTCTCCCGCACCACCTCGGACGGGCCCGGGAACACCTTGACTTCTGGCAGAGGAGGGCCGGCTGCGGGTTTGATAGCATATATGAGAGCAAGTTTGAATTATGGCCTAAAGGGCCTCTCAAAGAAAATGATCTCTCCGTTCATYATGAATTTGATCAACATGCGATGGTGGTGGGTGGAGAGCAGGAAGACATAATGGATCATCATGATGAACTATTGGATGAGCATTTTGCATAATGGCATGCTGGCAGGTGTAATCTGCAGCTTAGAGCCAAACTTGTTTACATATCATCTGATTATGGATTACACGTCAGCGCTGCGAGGAGGGTCAGAGCAAAGACACTCATACTACTTCTGACACATTATGATGAATGCAGGTGGTGACGGTTGCAGTAGTTGACATCAAATTAAATGATGCTTGGTGCAATAATTTTAATCTTTTTGGCTTGTGAGCTGAGGAAAATAAATAATGCAAAAATAATTAATCCTAGGGATGCACCGACAGCAAAACTCATATCAGGTATCTGTCCGCTGCAAAAACTGTCCATCTTACCAAGTTTTAAAATCTTATATCTAGCCAAAAAGTCTTTTTGATCTTTTTTGAGACTGATTTACTAAACAAGAACTGATTGTGTAAGAATAATAATCTTGTTTTCAGAATGTGTAAGATTATTTGTCTTGTTAGYCTGAAAATTTGACTCAAATTCAGTCAAAGATTTCTGCCAGTGGAGTAAGAAAATATTACTTGGTAAGATTCTTGAAATAAGAAAAAATTGAGTCAAATCAAGTATTTCAATAAGTCTTACCAAGTAAAATGTTCTTACTCCACTGGCAGATATTTTGACTTAATTTGAGTCAAATTTTCAGACTAACAAGACAAATAACCTTACACATTCTGAAAACAAGATTATTATTCTTACATAATCAGTTCTTGTTTAGTAAATCAGTCTCAAAACAAGATCAAAAAGATTTTTTGGCTGGATATAAGATTTTAAAACTTGGTTAGATGGACATTTTTTGCAGTGTCCAAGTTGTACTCRTTTGATACCACAGTACCAATACATCTTTAGTGCAGTGTAAGGTTGATCTTTTTGCGAATAAACATAAGAAAAAGACAAAAATGTGACCCATCACATCGAAACGAGGATTAAATCCAAAAGTGAGATGTGGAAAAATAGGCAGACAGAATGTTTTGAATTAAACGTGCAAAAATTGCATTTTGTCAAAATATAATGCATTAATGCCTTATCAATGTATGATTTGAATGAACTGTCTGAAATATAATCCTAAAAAAGATTTTTTGAAGCATTTTTTTGAGCAGTAGCAACAAAAAAACTGATTCTGAAGGAAAAACACATTCAAATTTTGAATTTTTCCCTGTGAGATAGCAATGTTTTTGTTTCTTTTCAACTGGGATATTTTAACCTACAAATACTATGAGATTTTCTCTTTATATTGAMATCAAAACTTACTCAATKAATTTACRTAAAATTAGGATTCAGACCAAAGAGTWATGTGTTAATGTAACCAACAAAACAAATWAAGTCATATCTCTGGAAAAGCTYATGAYATCAGAATGATTCAGATATCAAAATGTAACTTTTAAAGCCAKRTCATTTTGTCCAAATTTRACTTAATCCTCATTTTRATATGATGGATCACAAATAAGAAGCTGTGGGGCAGCATTTTAAAGTAAACTAAYTGAGCAGAGGAGGGAATATTTGGATCTGAGCCTGAGTTGCCTGACAGTCTCCCTGCTCAGTCCCTGGCAAGACAATGAAAACCTTCATCCTCATCATTAATGAGGTGTAAAAAGACAGTATCAAACGTGATAGCGGTGAAAGAGTTATCGATTTGGGAAAGCCGAGGAGGATATGAGAAAGTGGGGAGGGCAGGGAGCAAACAAAGAAAAAAAAAAAAGCAAAGGAAGGTGTGAAGATAAGAGGTGGTTCTGGGACACAGCAACCAAAATGGAAATGAAAAACTCATAAGAGCAAGTGACCGAAGGGAAGGAGGCCGACAGTGAGCGTGAAGAACACATTTAAAAACAAGCTGAAGAATGGATGTGACACACGGACAGGTCTCACCTGAGCTAAGGTCACAGGGGTCGATGTCTTCATCGTCGCTCGGACACTCAGCCGACGCCACCAGCAGGTCGTCCGCCGACTGTCGGGACACAGAATCCAGATTTTAATGAAATATACACAACATGCAAGGTGCTCCACACCCTTTCTGGTTATTTTCTACACGTGTGAGCACACAGCATCAATCCATCGCCCACCCGTTATCCAGTTTGCACTTCGGSCCCCAGCAATGGCTGGCGGCCAAAACATGGGCACGAAGAAAGAAAAACGGGAGGAGAGAAACAATGAATCCTGCTTAAATCCACCAGGGAACTACCAGCTCTCTCCTTCTCTTTTAACCCCCCCTCCCTCCTTTTATCTTTTCCAACCTTTTTTCTTTTTTCCGCTTCATCTGATGCTGGGACGCGTTCAAAGTTTGAGCGGCGCGTGGATAAAAATACAACACAAAACACAGCAATTAGTCATTTTTATTCAGCGCCTCTCCTTGAGCCTCTCCACATTTTAAACAACCAGAGATCTAAACAGCAGCTCTTCCTTTCTGTCTCGTCCCCTCGCGATGGGAAAGGCGCCCTTTCCCCCCCCTCTCCATCCCTGCACCTCCTGTTGCCATGGCAACTCTTAAGTTCAGGCTGTTAAAAATGATGGGGAATAATAAAAAAAAAAAAAGACAGGGAGCGTGCACCCTCAATGGGGACTTGTGCATTGATTTGCTATTCCTGCCAGGATGTGTGGGGAGAAGAGAGAGCAGAGGGAGTTGCTAAAAAAAAAGAGAGAGAGTTTTAGGTGGAGAAAGGGAGAAAAAAAAAGCTGACAGACCAGAAGGAGGGATTCAAAGTGCTGCTGTCTTTGCTTAACACCGCGCTAATGTGCGCCGCATATTCATGAACCACTGTTAAACATCTCCTGCCTTTGACGCTTGGGCATGGGAGATTCGACCGTGTGCACGTGTGCGTGCGTGCACTTTCACCACGCGGAGCGCGCCGTGAAATTAAAATTGGATTGTGATGCATTGCAGTGGATGTTAGCAACCCGATGAATAAAGGAGAGGGTGGAGAGCGGCGGAGTTACAGAGAGAGAGCAGCTCAGGAGGATGCTCACACCCAAACTGACAAGAAAGGACTGAAACCAATTAAAGAAGTAATGATGTTTCTGCTTTCTTTGTGGGGGTTGTAGTGAAGAAGCTCGTCCAACATCCCACGCGCTCGCCCTGTAAGGCAGGATGCTAGCCCCGAACAAGTCTAATGTGGCTCAGGATGGCCTGAAACAGGCATTAGGTCATTGACGCTTGACTTTGTCTCTTCCCTCTGCTGCCTTTCCCATCAGCTCTGCCCACTGGACTGTCAAATGCTGCGAGGGTGAGCGTAGCCGCTGGCATCCAGCCCGTCAATAAAACTCTGTGCCAGGATCCAAACAACACTTGAACCAGTCAGCCGGTGGGAAACACATCGCCTATAATCAGTGTTAAAGCCCAACGCTTGACCGTCAAAAGCACCTGTTTGGAATCCTGATGCCCGGCTAAAACCAAACCCAAGCAGTAAAATAAATAAATAAATMAATAAAAACGAGGTCCCTCCTCTTATTTGTGACATCACACAACCAGCTGACCGCCCCATTCAAACACAAACATGTTAATTGGAGTATTGATCAGCCTTTTTGTGCAGGACGACGTGAACACGAGGAAAACCAGGAACACTATTAAAACTGCTTCAATAACTTACAGAAGTTTATCAGATATGTAAAAAAACAAAAAGGAAACCCAAGAGACTTCCACGCCTCAATCTCAACCCCTTCCAACTTATAGAGCGTGCTGGCACAATGATATACACAAGCTGTCAACAATTTAGAGGGTAGGATTAGACGCATAGTAAACAGGCAAAAAAATAATTATGAAATAATATGTGCATGCTTAAAGAGTAAAATCTCTACCTGAGCAGCCGAACAATGCCAGCGGCCGTCCATGCCTCCCTGACTGCCTAGTTCACACATAGTACCTGCTGTGTCCTCACACACTCCTGCAGAARATTCAACAGCTTGCCTGCTACTTTCACAACTGAAAACCTCTCACACGCACACACGCACAGACCCTACACCAGCCCAAACGTGCTTCATTGGTCCACTTCTGTTGGAGCGGAGCTGCACGAGCACACCAAAGCGCCAGGACGAAGTTGGACGGCTGATGAAGAGATCCTGACGAGAGAGGAGCTAGCTCCACTGCTGCAGATGGTGAGATAGACTCACAGCGCCTGCATTAACAGCCTATCACTGGAGCTCAACCACAGACAGGGAGGGAGGGAGGGAGGGAGGACGGGACACGAGGAGGAGGAGGAGGAGGGGGTAGCGAGTAAATATGGAAAGATATGGAGGCTGAGAGAGAGAAAGAATAAAGTGAGTTGGGAGATTCAGAAGATAAAGAGCGAGAGGCAATAAAAAAAAGCAAGATTTGAAGCTGAAAAATGAGAGAGGATGGGAGGGTGCCAGTGTAAAAAGAATATTCAAAGAGCTTGTATCAGCTGATTTCTAAAGGCCAATCGGGGGCCACAAGTCTCGCCTGTCAACCTTTGACTTGAACACACACACACACACACACACACACACACACACACATGAACCGAGGCGCGCAAAAAGCACGCACCCACCGACAGACACCAAGCATCAAACCCAGGCTCTGTGAGTCAGAGCGAGCCTCTGGCAGAAACACTCACACCATCTCTCCTCTTTTCCTTGCTGATGCTCAGCTGTCGTGCATTATTAATACCTTCCACTTTTCAACATGCGCGCGCACACACACAGACACACATAAAAAAACTCAACTCACTGTGGACTTCAGGAGGCAGCTCTGACTAAACGGACTCTCTCTCTCTCTCTCTCTCTCTGAACAGAAAGCACTCGCAGAACAACTAAAGCCAGTGGCGATTTAAGCAGATCCACTTCCACAGCACATCTTAAAATGCTCAATTATTCGGACTCGCATCAATTAGACGCCCCTCCTGTGATGCAACGTGCTGCAATTCAGGCCTATTGTTCTCAATCCACCTGAGTGTTGTGTGTGTGTGTGTGTGTGTGTGTGTGTGTGTGTGTGTGTGTGTGNCTCGAGCCCTGATTCAATTCAGTTATTTATTTTAAGTGCTTAATTGCCATTATTTAAATATTTTTTTCAACAAAATGAATTCTAGTCAGTTTTATAACCAAAAATGATTCTTTTCTTTTAACATCGGCATTCTTGTCCTTACAGTTGTCTACGGCCTTAGTAACAGAATATAAATTTGAAATAAAAATGTTGGCACAGATCATTTTGTGACCAAAAGTTATCAAATATCAAACTGAATTAGACTTACAGACATACCGCAATGTTACACAACAGCAATGGAATCGATTCATATAATTTTATGAATTTATTCACATTTTAAGCATTTATAATCGATTAATAACGACTTTTTAATTATTCTCTACCTTTGAGCAATCACCATCATTACCATTTTCAGCTCTGTTTTCCTTCGTATTTTTCAGCCCTGATGTCTCTTGCTGAGCTTCTTATTTAACACAAGTAATGTGTTTTGTGAAAACACTTTAATTTGCCTCAGCGTATAATCTGCGTGACACATGAATAAAAATTGCCTTGCCACTTACAGAGGAAAAAAAACAATTTTACTCCCACTACATACCCTCGTCTTTCATATATGGGCTGTGTGCACAATAATCCTCTTACTGAGATCAGACAGAAAGTTATCAAAGCAAATTACCAGTTTTTAATTATCTATTGTGACACTGATGATTATGGTGCAGTGACAAGAAATCTGACGAGAACCATTTGACCACACACGGGAAGGATTTCTGGGTTCACGCTGCGACGGCACTGACCTGCGGCGTCCCGCCCTGCTTCCTGTTCGTGGCCGTGGTGGTCGTGATGTCGCTGATGGAGGGGGCGGAGTCGGAGCGGTTGCCTCCGGTCGCGGCGCCGGACTGCGGGGTGATGGAGGAGGACGGCATGTCGCCGACCAGCCGGGCGCTGCCCTCCACTCTGATGTGCGGGTGGCCCTCGGCGGCCATGTTGAGGATGCGGAGGCCGTTGTAGTAAAGGCCGGACAGCTGCCCCTGGAACATGGGCGCGCCCTTTTCGCCTCCGCCGACGTGCACCGTCGTCTGGCTGTTGAAGATGGTCAGCTGGCGGCCTACGCAAACACACGCACCAAACAAACACACCGCACGGAATAGAAAAGTGGACACGCACACACACATGCACACAAACAGAATGTGAGAGTTGACAGGAGTGACTTCTGTGGAGCTCTCTGCAGCATACAGAGGTCTGACCCAGTTCACACATCTTGGTTCTGACTCCACGTCACGCGTGTCAGATTGACATTGACATCAGAACGTTGCGCGCGCGCGTGTTTGTGTGTGTGTGTGTGCGTGGACAGGGGGATGACGGAGGGGTGAGGTGTGAAAAGAAGCCCCCGTGACGGCGGTGTCACTCTGCAGCAGCATCCATCCAGCTCACGTATCCATTATTGATGCCTGAGGCTCAGCCCGCAGCGATCAGTGTTCTATTATTTACGTCTGGAACAGCTGGTGGTTTATACACAGAGGAACGACTCTCTGTGGGAGTCAGGATGGGAGAGAGAGAGAGGGAGAGCTGCGGGTAGCGGGGCTCGCTATTTCCATGGCAACTTGTATCACAGAGAAAATAAATAAATAAAAAAAGGAGAGAAAGAAAAAGAAATATCTTTTTCAGTGCGGCAGTTTTATAACACAGAACTGCAGCACAGACAGACGCCCACAAAGAGCCTGACAACACCTCTGTAGTGATCCGAATAAAACAGTGCAGCTACTGAAAATGTTTCCCCGTACATCAGCTTCAACTCTGCAGTAGAATTCTCTCTAATTATGTCTCAATAATGATGTCTTTCTACTGTCYCATTTTTATTAGTTTACTAAATACTTATTATGTAAAAGCTATTAAGTCCTCCATTAGGGCAAACATTTAATCGTGCAGGGAGGGACCACTTAGTTGAGAATTTGCCATCTAATCCGTTTAAGTTGATGTGTTGTAGAAAAAGAGGAGAATCCTGCAAACCACTGCAATAAAAAAACACTTTTACAGCAGCATGTTTTTCAAGATCTTTCACTCGTTTTGTCATTCGTCCTATTTATAGAATTGCAGCACTGAAAGCAATCAATTATTAAATGTGTTGTCWCATTTAATTCCAAGTATTGTTTACTGGTTGTGTTATTATCCAAACCATTTTTAGTTTTGTAAATGATTTGCTGTGACTTTGTTAACATTCARATTGAACATATTTGATCATATGACAGTTTTCAGTGTAATAACCTATTATATGCTTTATTGTTCTATTTATTTCTTCTACCTTTCAACAGCTTCCTTAATGAAACTCATCTCAATCTGCTGTATAAAACTATTGTCATATTTTCTTTTTATCCTTTGTGCATCACATTCAAAAATGACTTTAAAAATAACAGCTGAAGCAGGATTTCTATTTCTAAATGAGGTCGTGCTTATTAATAAAAAGACTTTTAGCTGCCACTTTATAATCAGTGCTCTATTATGCATGCATGCGTCACCACAGGTCTTGTCATGTTTTGTGTACAGGCTACAACAAAGCTCTTAGTTTTGTTTTTGATAATAAAACTCTTACTCATCATCGTTGCATCCTTGTGTTACCTTGACTATATTTAAACTCTTAACACAGGCAATTCACATTGATTTTAAAGCCACAATAGCTGTCAAAATAAGCACATTTTTAATATTTTTGATTTTGATTTTTTTGTACATGTGTATCTTTGATAAAATAACTACTAAATCAGGACTCAGCTACATGTGGCCCGCAGGCCGAATGTGGCCCACAGGTGATTTCCGTCTGGCCCGCTTTACTTTTACTTTGCAAAGCAGCTCTTAGAGCTACTTTAGGTGTATTTTATTAAGTTAAAAAAAAGTTTTTAATTTGGGAGGCAAACCTATGTGTTTTATTTGCTTAAAGACGCTGTTGGCATGAACGATTTTAATACTGTATAAGTCACCACTACAACACAGTGCACAAAGCTAAATATACTAATAAATATGCTAATAATTACTAAAGTCGCAAGTCTATAAACAACAGTGACTTTTTACCAGAACCACAAGAGTCTGTACTCAAGGTGTCTTATGTTGTTGCACATCAGCTCACTAAAGTAAGTGTTTTTTTTACTTCAAACATTTTGCATTCATATTTATTAAATCAGAGTACATGCATTTGAGCATGAAATATGTTAAGTTACTGTATGTTGGTTTATCAAACATATATAAATACTTGAATATTTTTAAATTTGCTCTTTTATTACAGCGGGTAAAATAAGTACTGAACACGTCACCATTTTTCTCAGTAAATATATTGCTAGAGGTGCTAATGACATGAAATTTTCACCAGATGTCGGTAACAACCCAAG
>NW_013954330.1:31883-32931 GCF_001266775.1 Austrofundulus limnaeus | reverse complement strand
CAAAGCAATATTGTAAAACAAAACAAAAAAAAAAAAAACCTCTTTGTTCAGTGTTGGCACCAAAGAATGCTTTTAACAAACGTATCTGTTCCTTATTGAAAACACTAACAAACATGTGACACTTGACCAGAAAAAGTTGAACCAACTTTTACGGCAGAACTTAACTCAGATTTTGGAGTTTAGGTTAGAGCCAGTGAAATCACATAAGGGCATTTAAAGGTTACCATTAATACAAAAATAAATATAACCTTCAAGGTTTTCATCAAAGTGCAAGATTTTCCTCCGACATTTTGTATTTTTACTTACATAACTTGGTGTATTGCTTTATGAATCTCTTACAGGTTATCTTTAACACAATATGACCAGTAAACATATGGTTTATCAGGAGGTGGTCGGCACAGTGGTGCGGTGGTTGGAGTTGGTTGGTCTACACACCTGATTTGAATGAATAATTATCTATAGAAACTGAAGAGTTAATTAGTTTACTGAATGAGATGTGTTGGAGCAGAGAAACCGGTAAAACATGCAGGATAGCAGCCTATCTCAGGATCACCTCCCAGCCTGGAGCCTTTCTGGGTGGTGTTAACACGTTCTCGTCATGCACCCGGGGCTTTTAACTCCAATTACTCTGGTTTTCTTCAACAGACCAAATATTTGCATGTTTAAGCTACTTAGTACTTTAAAACAGTACCTAGGTGTGGATGGGAGTGCGTCTCTGTGATGGACTCATAGCCAGGGTGCATATGTAAAGAAGTGACATCTTATTCTAAAATGAACCAAATTGACTCCGTTTTTTTATATAAAAGTAACAACTTCTGTGCAGAAAACTCAAATTTCCTGATACAATGTAACCAAACAAGTTTCGACGTTGTGCAGAAAACTTTCCACTTTGAAATGATGAACAATAGCAATAATTATTTGTCTGATGTTTCGGAAATGTAAATGAGAAATTAAGACCAAGTCTTGACCACTAAGTTGAAACAGAAACTATACGTTTATTCAAAAATTAGATCATATCTGACATCTTCTGTTTCAAATACCTATCTTC
>NW_013954330.1:29353-30883 GCF_001266775.1 Austrofundulus limnaeus | reverse complement strand
ATATGGTGATAGCATCGGGGCTAACGCTAAAGCTAACAGGCTAAGCTGAGGTTCTTCTTCCATGAAGCAGCTCTGTTGTCCATCCATATTTTCAGTAACAGGCTGAGTCATTTCTACCTTCTCCTCTCTGTCAACACTCTCTGGTTTCATTTAAAAGAGTCAATCATCAGATATTGTCCAAGATTAACCTTCAGGGCGGATGTAGCTCGTTAGCAGCCTCGCACCGAGGGCCTATCTTTGTGTGTAAATAAACTGGCCCCGTCTGTGTAACATATTTTTTAACTTTTAGTTTAAAAATGATAAAAACTGAACATCCTACAGTATTTTTACAGTATTTATTTTACAATTAAAATATATGTTTATCATATAAAGTCTAATGTTACAACTAATCATGGATCCCTTTAAAGGAAAGTGAAACTGCTTGTTAGGATGATGTCTAATTTTTCTCTAAATCAAGTCTGTAGACAATCAGGATGAAGTTGAATAATTTCCCGGCTAACTCAGGTGCAGGGGACTCGTTGATCCTCCTGTAGCCCATCTTCTCGTACAGTTTCTGAGCCTCCATCTGCACCATAGAGGTGTGAAGGATGACAGCAGCGTAACCCCTGTCACGAGTAAAAGCTGCCACCGTCCGACACAACTCCTTAGCGATGCCCAGTCTGCGGTGACTTTGGCACACCGACATGCGTTTCAGCRGCAGGCACCCGGGTTCGTTTTCAGCGGGAACACAAGCCACCGTCCCAACCACCCGTCCGTCGCTCTCAGCCACCCAGAAACATGAGTCGGTTTGCATCAGGTAGGTCTTGCTGATGTTTTRGAGATCCTTCCTGACGCAGGTGTCGATGTACCTGTCGAACAGGCACCTGACCATGTACCTGGCTCCCAACAGGAGGAGGGCGACCGCCAGGACGGGGATCAGGAAGGACACGAAGCTGGTCAGGAGAGCGCAGAACGTGCACAGGAACACCAGATGGGTGAGCGGCTGCTTCAGGAGGTGCAGGAAGGCTGCGTGCAGGTGCTCGCTCATCCCCGAGATGAAGATCTCCTGCACGCTCTCTGCATCCTCGTCTCTGTACCGCCTGATCTGAACGTTGGCCATCTCTGAACGTCTGCAACAAAACGCCAAGTCAAAACACGAGGAGGCCATGAACCAAAATAAAAATCTGTTGTAATCAGTGACGTGCGGCAGGGCCTCACRTGTCGTCATGGAAAGAAACAGGAAAAAAAGACAACAAATCACATTAAAATGGTTTTATTTCTCCAGTGCTTTGTAATGTAAATCAGTTTTCTATTTAAGCTAAACAGTTTGAATATTTTTTTAATTGCTGAATGTCCTTATTTCCTGGACTGGTTGGCAACAGCAAGCTCCGCCTCCACTGGGATTGCACAGTCCCAATAAAACTGATGAATATAATGACTCGCTCAGAGCAGACTGCTATTGTGTCTGTTTATGTTGCCAGTAAAATGTTTCAAATACATTGTTACATACAGTGGGGAGAACAAGTATTTGATACACTGTTGATTTTTCAG
>NW_013954330.1:17557-28353 GCF_001266775.1 Austrofundulus limnaeus | reverse complement strand
CTTTGGGCCCCTTGGTACCAATTGAGCATCGTTGCAACGCCACAGCCTACCTGAGTATTGTTGCTGACCATGTCCATCCCTTTATGACCACAAAACCGTTACTAGCGTGGTGTACCTAATAAAGTGGCCGGTGAGTGTATTTTTATGACCAACATCATAAAAACAAATGATTACGCAAAGGTGTGTGTCCATTCAACGTTTTTATCCCCCCAATGTTCTTTCTGTAAAAGTGGCAGAATTATAAGACATATTTTTTGGGATTCAGATTACCTAAATTTGTTCAATTTGCAACCAAATTGTGACATAACTGATCATTGCATTGAATGATCAAATATGTAGTTTTTAATCATGTCACTAACTGTAATGCACAATCATTTTTTTTAATTTATATCACTGTGATGATACCTAAAGTGTAGACATGTGTATAAATGTGAAAATAAAGTCCTTCTGCCAGCACTATTTGACTGCAGCACGTGAGTTTCTTGTGGTATTTCGACAAAAAAAAAAACATCTGCCACCAGTCAGTCATTACTCATCTTCCGGTGTGTGAGTCTGTTTACATAATATGTAAACTCTTAATATAGCTCTTCTTGGGCTATTTTAATGTACTGATTGAACATCTCTGAACTCAAACACAGCTCTTAGACAAACACAAGAAAGGAGAATCGAAAATTCACACCGGAAGGCTTCCGTTTCGAATCAATAAACATGAATTAAATTATAAAGTTTTATTAAGAAAGCGATATTATTTCAGTATCGGTAGGTCAGCGAGGTTAACTACTCTATTGGTTAAAGGAAATACTTACCTTTCAACCGGCATGTGCATGTTTTGTTTAAAAATTATTATCGGATGTTTGAACTCATATCAGAATAATAACATTTATTAGCTACATCAGCTAGCGTCATAACAAAGCAATTTAACATAGCGACTCTTCCCGATTCTAAAATTAAATTACATTTAAAAAAAAAACTGACAGAAAGGTCTTTTTTTTTTTTACCTGATTGCGTTCAACACAATGGCGAAGACAAAAGTTTCAGAGACCACTTCCCCCCAGCCGGACTGCGACTAATAACAGCCTCTCGCTCCTCTGAATCAATAGAATCAGGTGGGGGGAAAAAAATCGYCTGTGCGCGTGCATCGTGCTGCAACGCCCGCTTCCGGTGGGGGGAACTCGTATCGACGCAACACCGTCTGTGCTCGCGCTTCAGGGAGAGCTATGGAAACCGTGCACCTCGGGTTTCCCAACACGTGTTACATCGTATTCTGTGACCGCCGCATGAGGCTGTTGCGTAGCTTCACGTGACTTGAAGCGTCCGCTACGCCAAAAGCGTACGGATCAGAAGAAGGTGGGCCGTTTCCCAACTCTAAAAATACTCCTTAAAGTTTACTCTCTCATGTCTGAAAAACTGTTCGGATTCAGGTGTTTGTCTAAAAACTGTAAATAACAAAGTAATTCCAMTTATTTATTTATCATTCAAACTAAGTGACTCTATTTTTCCCTTTACTTGATCTAAAACAATCTATTGTGACTGGCTGCAATTATGTTAATTGTGGTTTATTGCATGTCTGTGATTTATGTGTGTAATTGAAGAATTGAAAGAACARCCTCCAGGAGTGGTGATGATATCATTTTTGCCAGTGACTGTATGTGGGTATYTTTGTTATGGTAACACATCTTGATAACCTGTTACTTGTATCATAGCTGCTTCCTTTTTTCTCACAGTTCCGGATGCTGCGTTCAWATACACTCAGACGAATGATAACTAGAAAATGATGTTCTAGTTTTTATCTTTTTAAAAGTTTTTTGTTGTGTTTTGATGTTGCTTCAAAGTTTTATTGTGTTTCAATAAAATAAGAGACGTTACGAATGTTTCCTCGCTGTTCTTATTGAAATTAGCGTGACGTACCTGAACGCAGCAGATTGCACACGGATCAAAACGGTGCTGCATTRGAAGACAAACGGAAATATCAAACTTGAGATCAATTGAACAGAATTTTTAATAGATTCAATTAACCCTATAAGAAAATCAGAAGTGATGACAACTAAATCAAATTTAACAGCTTTAAATTTAACTTTTATAATACATTTATTCAACTAAAATATATTTAGAACATTTTCTCTCTATAAAGAAGCTCTCATCCCATGCAGGCATGTATATTAGTTTAGTTTAGTTTTTTTTACTTTGGACACTGTTTATAGCACCCACATGGAAAAAATACGTAACTTATTCAATGATTCAGCCCTGATGTTTGTGTTTTGTTGTCAGGCGGACCACCCAGTTTTGAGAGCTCTCGGTGAGTCATTCAGTTTTGCAGAGAACTGGTATGTAAAGAAACTCCCACCACCCACTGGAACACAAGTTAGGAGTGGTCAGGACTCTGTACCACAGAGCAGACAGTGTRCCTACAAACCCAGGAGCCAGGSAGAAAGAGAAATCACACACACAACAGGCCCTGGAGCAGTGTGGTTATCCTGACTGGGCTTTCCTGAAAGCAGACAGGAAACACAGACAGGATTCCATGCAACCTTCAGGTGAAAATGAAGACCCCAAACCCAGACCCAAACCAGTGGTTATTCCGTATGTTGCGGGTGTTTCGGAGAAACTGAGATGRTTATTTTCTAAACATGATGTRCCAGTGGCTTTCAAACCCCAAAACACATTACGGCAAAGGCTGGTTCACCCCAAAGATCCYGTGCRCCGGCACAAACAGAGCAATGTTGTATATGCTGTTAAGTGCCAGGAGGACTGCGACCAGTTATACATCGGGGAAACAAAGCAGCCACTGTTCAAAAGAATGTCCCAACACAGACGAGCTACATCTAATGGCCAGAACTCTGCAGTTTTCACTCATTTACAGGCCAGCGGTCACTCTTTCGGAGATGAGGATGTTCTCATTCTTGATAGAGAGGAACGTTGGTTTGAGAGAGGAGTAAAAGAAGCCATTTTTGTGAAGAAAGACCATCCATCATTAAACAGAGGTGGAGGCCTCCGTTTTCAGTTGTCCCCCTCCTACAGCGCTGCTATTGCCAGTATCACTCCACCCCCTGTTAACAATAGGTGTTAATTAGGTGTCAACGATAGCCATGTGATGTGAGTATCAGTCACATGGAGGCAGGGCTTAAAAGCCTGAATTTWGCCTGAAACTCTCAGACTGAAGAAGTCTCTTGGAGGAGAGACGAAACGTTTCATTAGAGAAGAACCCGTCCAGAAGACCTACACAATTTTTTTCTTTTTGATTTTTTACCTGGATTACTGAGATGCATCAGGACATGTTATGTAAAGACACAATTTAGAAAAGATTTATCTAACCTCCTCCAGGTGTACCATTGCAACAAAAGTGATCTTTAATTTAAAAAAAGACATCTAGCATTCCTTACAGAAATGCATATCACCTGCCAGCCACCAATTTTATACTAGTTGATCATGTGATGAGAAATGAAGTTTGTATAGATGGTTATGTCTATTTACATTTAACAGATATGTGGGACATGGACATAATACAGTGAAGGGTTTCCCTGAACTCGAGCACACTTTAGTGCTATTATGGTTTTACACAATAAATTCTTTTTGGTTTGGATTCAGATTTAATTTATACGCTTTCAATATGTGATAAAAGTAAAAAAAAATTTCTTCATTTCTTCGTATTTATTTCATTTCTGGGTGGTTGAAAGCATCAGATTGTCTGTATAGTTTGAATATTGTTCTGTTAAAAAAATAGCAAAAAATACAATAAAATTTTAAACAAAACTGGCAAAAGTTAATACTCACCAACTGATCACCAGAAAAGATGGATTATTGAGTGTTCAATTGTCATTTAGTGTTTAGAAATAATAACTTTTGGAGCATTCCTTGTTTTTTTCTCTTTAGTGAAACTGACACATCAACTTATCGAAAATTGGCGAGGTTACAATTTTAGGGTACTGCTATTTATTGTTGCTTTGTACTAAAATATTTGACAAATTATCACATTCACTTTAATATTTATTTTTCTCTGACATCATTAAACATAAAGTCATACTTTGAATATTCACAAGTAAAGAAAAGAAAATATCTCATTCCTATTCTGTTCTGACAGCTTTAATACACAGTCAGAGATACAAAATCTTCAGTGTCAGTCTTTTTCATCAGGCTGTAAATCAAGTCTGTACTCAATTATGGTGAAGTTGGTGATTTTGGCAACAAAGCCAGGGTGAGTGAGCTCTCTTATCTTCTGGTAACCCATGTGCTCGTAGAGTTTCTGAGCATCAGTCTGCACCATAGAGGTGGACAGGATGACAGCAGCGTATCCCCTGTCACGAGTAAACTCTGCTACCGTCCGACACAAAGTCTTGGCGATGCCCATCCCACGATACCTGCGGCGCACTGACATGCGRTTCAGTTCCAGGCACTCGGGTGCATTTTCAGCAGGAAGACAAGCCACCGTCCCGACCACCCGTCCATCGCTCTCAGCCACCCAGAAACACGAGTTCTTCTTTTCCAGGTAAATCTCACTGATGTTGCTGAGGTCAGCCTTCAGGGAGTCTTCTATGTAATCAGTAAACATGGAAGCGACCACGTGCCGGCCTGCGGCCAGAAGAAGGCTGACCGCCAGGATGGGCAGGAGGAAGGACTTGGAGCTGGTCAGGAGAYSACAGAATGTGCACATGAGCACCATCTGGGTCAGCGGCTGCTTTAGGACGTGCGTGAAGGTTGAAGGTATGTGTTCCTTCATCCCCATGGTGAAGATCTCCTTCACGCTCTCATCATCATCATCCTGGTACTTTCTGATCTGAACTCTGGCCATGGTTCAGCTGTTCAAAACAAAAATATCAAATTGTAAAATGTGAATACTACTGATGATTGTTTTTAAATATTTGATACAATAAAGATATGGGCACCCCCGTGACCATAAAAAAAGAAGCGGGTATAGAGGATGGATGGATGGATTTAATCAAGCTTCAGTAGCTTGTGTTTATGCATTATGAATGTACTGACAATGAAATACCAGGTTTATAACAACTGATGAAATCCAACGATTGAGCTTTTACTAGTTATTAAAAGACTGCTTTGTGTAAAAATATCAAATCCTTTGACTAATTAAGTCACAATAGTCTTAACAGTTTTTAGTTTTTAAATATTAGTCTTATAAATGCAGAGTTGACATGTTAACTAATGCAGTTAGTCACGAAACTAGTCTGTGGTTTTAAGAAAATCAACAAAAAATAAATAAACTTCTGAAACAATTGGCAAAAGTAAATTGTTATCAAAATAAAATAAGTTCTTGGTAAGTCTTATGTAATTACTATATAATACTTATAACTTTTTGCTCCTTGGGAACATTTTGGGGCTGCAGTTCTAAGTAAATCAAATACTTGATATATTTTAAGAGGACTGGAAATTGCGTGACTTCAGATCTAAATAGATCCAGCTCAAGGTGATTCCCAGACTGTCCACATGGTTTTACAAAAAATGTCAATAAACAGGCTGAAGTTCATTTGCTCATATCTCGCGAGATTTTCTAAATCTCGCAATGACGTAACACACAGTTTGGAGAAGTTGAAAACCAGAGACAGCAGCAGACCCTWCTTGTTAAGTGATGTTTTGTTGTTGATATAACTGAATAAATGCAACTTATTTACCAACACAGACGCACTCYGTGTGTTATTAATCAAATCTGACAGGTAAATATGATATTAATACGTTAAATGCATTTGCTTTTCAGTATTACTAACGTATATTGAAAATAAAACTTAAGTACACGAAGTTCTTTAATTTTTATTTACTCGATGGATGTGAATAAATGTACTCCAGACCAGAACTATTACTGCTGTCGAAGCAACACATTTTATAATTTGGTATAACTATAAACTGATAAAGATGAAAGATTTGATAGTTTCGTCATGAGCTCTATAAAAGCCTCACGCTGATCACGAGGATATGTTATTTGTTTTATCTAGAGTTCAAACTAATAACACCGACTTTCCTCCTGATTTATTRAACACATGTATTCGTTGCACATCAGCGTCGCTTCTTAAAGATCTAAACGTTGTGTTTACTTTAAGAAATAATCTGTAGCTAAGCTACTGAAGCTAGCATCCATCAGTGCTAGCCACACAAAGCTACTGCGCTGTTTTATAAAACTAAACAATTTAAAAACGCGCGCGCACACACACACAATAGAGGGTAATTAACAAGAGTTACCAGTGCTGAGACATTGCCTGAAATTTGTAATAAATCTACTGTAGCCAAAAATATCAGCGCCAGACTGTCTTTCAGCAGCTCAGCTTAGCTGCTAGTGCTAGCCATCGATGTAGCATTGATGCTGCGTTCAAAACCCTCGGATTTTACAGAAAACGTCTGTTTAGCTGTCATTGCCTCCGTGTTGCATTTGTGGGTGCTGGAAATTCGCGTTTCAGTTAAGAAAAGAGTCACACTTACAGATATTGTGGCYCATATATTCGTTTCCAGGAGCTTGTGACCTCTGTTACGCACAGAAAAAAACAGATAAGCCCTAAACGCAACGTGTTCATTTTCAGAATGGTCCGAAGTTCAAAACATAAATCCAGCTGATGCACACCTATGTTCAGACTCTCCTCATTAAATCTGACTGAGCTTGAGGTGTTTAGCTGAAAATAATGAGCAAAAAGCAGTTTGAAGTGTGCAAAGCTGCTAAAAGACAGACTAATACGATACAGTGGATGTTACACTTTTCAGATTTTTATTTGTAAAAAATTTGAAAATATTGGATCACTTTTCTTCCACTTGAAAGTTATTCTCTACTTTGTGTTGGTCTATCAGATTAAATCCCAGTGAAATACTTGGATGTTTATAGTTGTAGTTTTAAATAGTATATTTGAATACTTTATGAATGCGCTGTAAAGGAGTCACCATGGTCTGCAACAAGTACATCATGTTGAGCAGAGAGTTTAACAGTAGAAACATGAATAGGAGATAATGTTCTGACAAAGTGACTGCTTTAAGATACAGCCAGTTAGTGATAAAAAAATTGATTTCAGTCTTTTTCATCAGGCTGTAAATCAAGTCTGTACTCAACCAGGGTGAAGTTGATGATTTTGGCAACAAAGTCGGGCAGAGTGAGCTCTCTTATCTTCTGGTAACCCATGTGCTCGTAGAGTTTCTGAGCGTCTGTCGCAACCATGGAGGTGTACAGGATGACAGCAGCGTATCCCCTGTCACGAGTAAACTCTGCTACCGTCCGACACAAAGTCTTGGCGATGCCCATCCCACGATACCTGCGGCGCACTGACATGCGTTTCAGTTCCAGGCACTCGGGTGCATTTTCAGCAGGAAGACAAGCCACCYTCCCGACCACCCGTCCATCGCTCTCAGCCACCCAGAAACACGAGTTCTTCTTTTCCAGGTAAGTCTCGCTGATGCTGCTGAGGTCAGTCTTCAGGGAATCTTCTGTGTAACTGTTAAAAAAGGAAGCGACCACGTGCCGGCCTGCGGCCAGAAGAAGGCTGACCGCCAGGATGGGCAGGAGGAAGGACTTGGAGCTGGTCAGGAGAGCACAGAATGTGCACATGAGCACCATCTGGGTCAGCGGCTGCTTTAGGACGTGCGTGAAGGTTGAAGGTATGTGTTCCTTCATCCCCATGGTGAAGATCTCCTTCACGCTCTCAGCATCACCATCCTGGTACTTTCTGATCTGAACTCTGGCCATGGTTCAGCTGTTCAAAACAAAAATATCAAACTGTAAAAAGTGAATACTACTGATTGTTCTCATGCATCATGAATGTACTTACAATGAAATGCCCAGTTTATAACAAATAAGGAAATTCAAAGATTGATGTCATAGTATACTCATTAAACTAGTTGTGTAAAAATATGTTTACATTTTCACACAAAGCAATTATTTCCTTTATCTAATCAAGTCACAATAGTCTGAATGTTTGTTTTTAAATGTCATACAATAGCAGAGTTGACATATTAACTAACAGTGGTTCCTTACGTTGATGTCATGAAACAAGTGTTTGTTCCAGAGAAATCCCCAAAATTTAAATGAACTTTTAAGACATTTGCCAAAAGCAATTTAAATGTTTGTCATCAAAATAAAAGACGTACTTGGCAAGTATACAATAAAGAAAGTAGTCTTATGTAACTTATTTACTGTAGTAAAAATAATTGTGTATAAAAGTTGTTTCATCAAGAAMAATCTTAGTGTTGATGCTCCTTAGAAACATTTTGGGGCTGCAGCTATTATAAAACKTTATTCTTTTTAAATCAAATACTTGCTACATTTTATAAAAGGGGAAATTACCTGGCATTCACATCGAACCGTTCAAGGTTGTGCTGTAGTGTRGTTTGCTCAAATCTCGCGAGAATTCCGCTATAACGTAAGTTTGCAAAACAATGCGAAAATTGTCTGCATGACAAACACGACAAATGAAACCTTTTCACTCATCTAGTTCAGAAACAAATCATRGTTGATGCACCTGAATAAACACAATTTATTTATCAACACAGACGTACTTAGTGTGTTATTAGTCTGACAATATGAAATTTGCAACTTTAAATGTGTATTAGTAAAGAACAGACTGAAGTAAAAAAAATAATTTGTAGTTACTAGACGTATAAAATGTACTTAAATGCTGCTCTCAAAGCAACACGTTACGATCTTGTATAAAGCTATAAACTTATGGAAAGATTAACAGAACTGCAGTTTCATCATGACCTCCAACAAACCTTATGATCACGAGGATCTGTTAGTGGTAGCATCAATGCTAGCCTCTCTAAGCTGCTGCGCTGTCATGAAACTAAAATAAGTGAAAAACAGAAAAGATGATAGACAAACAAAAGTTACCAGTGATGTGGCACAGTCCCAAACTCGTAATAAATTTCTTGCAGCTGAAACRTGGGCTCCAGACTGTCTTTCAGCAGCTTATCTGCTAGCCATCAATGCTCTGTTAATGTGGCGTTCAAAACCCTCGGATTTCAGAGTTACTGAATGTTTCTCAATRATACCATGTAAATATTTATTTTTTAAGTAAGTCAAAAATAAAATTTTGTTTGTTAAAAAAAACCCTAAATTATGGAATGTCATTTCCGCCACCCTGATAAAAAAAATAAAACTTGTATCTCATAATTATGACTTAGCTAAGACATAGTTATGAGATAGTATCTCATAATAATGAGATAGCTAAGTCATAATTATGGCTATCTCATAATTATGACTTAGCTATCTCATCATTATGAGATAGCTATCTCATAATAATGAGATAGCTATCTCATAATTATGAGATACGATCTCATAATTATGACTTAGCTATCTCATCATTATGAGATAGCTATCTCATAATAATGAGATAGCTATCTCATAATTATGAGATACGATCTCATAATTATGACTTAGCTATCTCATTATCATGAGATACTATCTCATAATTATGAGATATCTAAGTCATAATTATGAGATACAAGTTTTATTTATTTTTTTATCAGGGTGGCGGAAATGGGCTTCCACACTAAATAAAGTTTATTTTACTGGTACAATAAAATGTTGCTTGTACATAAAGTTATATTTGGAAACAAAAAAAAGGCCCTCAGTTGTAAGAATTTGGTGAATGAGGCAGAAATGAAATGCTGTGTTTAAGCTTTTGTCTTTAGCCTATCAAGTTTAGTTTATAACATGAGATAAATAACAACAATTCACATTTGAAGACTGAAAATAATTTATTGTCTCCTTTAAATAAATCCTAATACATGTTGATTGTAAAACATTTTCCCTTCTCATAAAGTAAACTTTTTCTCTAAATTAATAGCTCAGCAGTATAAAAACATTCTTTTTCCTTTTAAGATTTGGTTTCCTTTGTACAAAATGTGCAATTCATTCGTTTTTCTGCACATCGGGATGAGCAGAAACAAAGGCAGCTCYCAATCGCTTCTTCCCAGTTTGTGTGTTTCCTAGCCCAGGTTTATGTTCCCAGCAAACAAGGTTATTAGCAGGATGATGGCGAAGCCGGTGAGCAGGCCTGCGTTCTGGATTAGAAAGAAGATGATCTTGGTGGAAGTTTTCTGCTGTTCTCTTGCTATGTTGTCCATTTCTGGGAACTGAAACAAGACAAACACTGAAATTTAACAAAACAATCTCAGACGATGTTGACAATCAGGATCAACAAATTATTTGTATGTAATATATAGAGATCTAGAAGGGTCAACCTTTAGTTTTAGGACATTTATTTAAGAAGTTAATGTGGATATTTTTTGTCCCACGGGTGTCTAAAATTCTAGCATGAACAAGCCTGAGAAGGTAATCATCTTGCTTCCATATCTAATTTAGTCTGACCTCACTGTAGGGATTAAATTTGACCACTTGAGGGCAGCACAACAGCACATCTTCTGTAAATATGGTCTGAAGTTAGAAAATTAACAAGTTAGAAATAAATGAGTTTATAGCATCTTGAATTTTTTTTTTTCATTTTTAATGATATAATCACACACAAGGTCTTTTAACTGGGATTTTATGAGACAAAGTAGCACAAAATTGTGAGGTGGAAGAAAATGATGCATGGCTTTCTTTTTAAATTTGTTTTCACAAACAAAAATCTGAAACGTGGCAGCATCTATAAACACTCTCCTTTACTCTGATACATCCYACTAAAACCCAGTGCAACCACTGAACTCAGTGGAGTTAACCTTTATAAAGCCAGCTGTTCTGTGAAGTTTCTTACAAAACATTATTTTTTATTCATTTATTCATTTCATTTAAAAACAAAAATTTTTTTATACACAACAAAAAATATACAAATCCAAATTAAATGAAAGGAGGCAAAAAGAAGAAAAAATCTTATATC
>NW_013954330.1:15141-16557 GCF_001266775.1 Austrofundulus limnaeus | reverse complement strand
TTTTGTCCATTAGAAGGCCCATCAGAGGACTGAGAGTCCAAGATAGTTCCTTGATAATTTGACTCGAGGTGACCCCTACATGTGTTTTTATACAAAACCTGTTCAAAATGATTTCCATTTGTTAACTCACCATGTCTGTCAGTGCAATGTACAGAAACATTCCTCCTGCGATGGCAAAGATTGCATTTGGAGCAAAGTTGCTTCCAAGCAGGATTCCGAACACAAGGCCAAAGTAACAGGACACCGATGACAGTAGGTTGAAGAAAATGGCCTGAGGAATGCTCATTCCAGCATTTAGCAGGATAACAAAGTCACCTGCAGAGAGAAAGAAAACACTAAATTAATACCAGCACTTTCAAAAGGAGGATAGAAGCAGGGTTTGCTTTTTCTTCTTTTGACTCAGCTTTTAACAGAGCTGCTCTGTAAAGCTGTTTGCAAGCTATTATTTTTATTATACTTAGATTTAAAGTGCCCATGACWTTACAGTTTTGTAATAAAGATGAATGCATTTTTGGAAAGACAATATTGATTGATTGTAACAAAAGTTTCATGTTGTCGAGATGAATAGTTGATAAGATATTTGAATGTGAAGTAACAGGAAGTGATGTCAAAGGGGAATGMCAAAATGTAAACAGAGCTACAACACAGACTGTAGAGACGAATCTGATGTTTCTTTAGGTTATTTTGAGTCATTTTCAGAGAAATGAAAGAGTCAGAGTTCAAATAATGTTGCTTCCATAAACAAAGACCGAGGAATTTTCTTTCTTAAAGAGTTCCCCTTTGATGTCACTTCCTGTTTCATTTTGGCTGAGCCAAATTCAAAAAAAGAAAACAGGCAAGTTATGTGACAAAATGGGTCAAATCATGTTTATTATGTAAGTTTCTTAAATGATAAAGATGTTTTTTTGACAGAGCCATTTTCTTTACACGCAAAGCACAATATCTGATGATTGGCTCTTTTAAATGAAACCAGAGAGCGTTGACAGAGAGGAGAAGGTAGAAATAACTCAGTCTGTAACTGAAAATATGGATGGAGGACAACAGAGCTGCTTCATAGAAGAAGAACCTCAGCTTAGCCTGTTAGCTTTAGTGACGTTATATTACTATGTGTGTGTGTGTGTATCGCTCGGCGCTAGAGGGAAAGCTAACAAGCTAAACTGAGGTCCTCCATCCATATTTTCAGTTGCAGCTGAGTCATTTTTGTGTTCTCCTCTCTGTCATGTGGATGGAGGACCTCAGGCTGTGTCCAAAACGACGGGCCGGGTCCTCCGGAAGACCCAGACTCCCCGGTCTCGGTGGGCCGGGTCCTTGGTAGACCGGGAAGAATGGAACAAAATAGGCTGTGAATTTGGACGGTCTAGCCTCCCCTCACCCTGGCGTACGTCTTGTCACCTAGCAACTGTGACGACGCTAAAC
>NW_013954330.1:9025-15131 GCF_001266775.1 Austrofundulus limnaeus | reverse complement strand
ACACACACACACACACACACACACACACACACACACACACACACACACACACACACACACACAAAAATCCACTGTTGGTTCTAAAAATAGCTGCAAAACTATGTTTTTGCACCGTAAAAGGACATTTGAAAGGAGACTGATTGGAAGGGACATTTAAACTGCATCTAAATGTGCTGCAGAGGGGGGACACAGAAACCCTGAAGGATTCTGTTTGCCTCACTTACACTGATTTATTCACTTTCTCGAAGATGCCACATGGCAACGCAGACACGTTGCTCCTAATGAAGGTAATGTTTCTTGCACTGCTTGATTAAATTTCTCCTCAAGGCGAAACACAGTGTGACTTCAGCAGCAGACAGGTTTAGACGCAGGAGGCTACGTTCTTATTTCTGTTTAAAGTTGTCTGGTAAAGGTGARGTCCTCTGATCATATATCGGATTGACTTTTGCTGTTATTGTAACTGCATGGATCCTCAAGTGGTCAATGGGTTATTTTATTGATTGCTGAGTCRGCATGTGTTTCTTCTGTACATATCTTTGGACTCAACTTCTTTATCTATTTTAACTATTTCTGACAGCTATGATTTTGCTACATTTCACTTTTAGCAACATTTATAGCATTTAGCTACAGTTTTGCTAGCTTTTAGCTACAATTTTTATAATTGTAGCTTTTATTTCACAGTTTTGCTACTTTTACAAACTTTGTAGCTTATTACGTTTAGCATTTAGCCATGGTTTGGTTTAATAATTTTATATTTTAGCAAAGTGCAATTTTGCTAATTTAAGCTTTTAGTTAAGGCTATACTAATGTTACATTTTAGAAACCATTTTAGCTTTTTACACCAGTTTTGATATTTTTAGTTTTCTTACAATTAGCATTAAGCTATTTGTTACATTGAGTTTTAAACTGCAGTTTTGCTTTTAGCTATGCTTTCAAATATTTTAGGATTGAGTTATTGCTTTTTTTTCTGATCTTGGCTTCTTTTCTAGTTGTTTCAACTTTGATAATAAGTAAAAAAAACATGTTTTAAACAAATTTCAGTGAATTTTCTCAGCACTCATGCATTCACACAGCTTTTATCAGAAAACACATTTTTTATTAGTTTGTTTAAGTTCTGTTGCTCCACATTCTGGCAGTTTGAGATTCTGTAGAGCAGCAGTCTTTACTCAAACTGAGTAATTTAGCCCATTTATGAGCAACAGCCTCACAGTGAGGAATTTTGTGAGATTCAACAGATGGTGCCGTTCACATCAAGGTATGAAGAGACTCAGGAGAATGTGGGGCAGCCAAACAAACGCCCTCTCCTTCAGAGAGAATCCTGCATGCTTCTCTACGCCAGCATTGTAACATTTCCCCTTGTACATCTGTGTTTTCATTTCATTTCATCTTCATTTTCATTCCCATCGCTTCCTCACAACCTCACACAGACGCAGGGTAAACCCGCTTTTGTCGAGAACTCGACAAAGAATGAACTCTCTGTTTCTCTTTCATCTCAATGGAAAGAAGGTGATGACATCATCTTGTCCTGAGTTTCTGAGAACAACAGGTCACCCTTTCATCAAGTTACACAATGCTGTGTACAGTTTATTTATTTATTTATTTAGGTAAATATGATTATGTAACACAGATTTTCTTTTCTCCTGTCTGCAGCCATGGGAGTTGGTCTATTTTTTTTCTACCAGAGCAACTAGGCTGGCAGGGGGTGGGTGGGGGCTCCCAACGGTTGGTGCGTTCCCATTACTCTCAAACTCTCTAAGAGACTACTGGTTAATTAAAATTGATCTGTTATCTTTTTTCCAAAGCTTCCTAGCATCCACAGCAAGCCAAAATTATTGAGAAGAAGAAGAATGTTAACACGGTAATGCACATAGAAGGCCAGTTAAATGCTTTGTTTACCCACACAATAAAAAAGACACTGCCATCAGTGATTACATATACTGCATTTCATTTTCCAGAGACGTTCCTCTGCAAAAAGCTGACAAAATGAAGTCACAGGCAGAAAAAAAAATTATTTTATGGAGCTAATTTAAATAGATCATTGTCTTTTGTGGAAATGTAATTGGCTGTTAAAATGTGTTTTTGTCTCTCCCAAAAGCCAGGCAATTTAGTCGGCCAAGTGTGACACCTTATTTTGTGCAGAAACTGCATGAAAAGTGAGCGATTTAAGTCCAAGGCTTAAACCAAAATGTGGTAATTCTACACCGAGGCAAAGTGTCACATAAAGGCAGCCTGTGAATTGTACTGTCCAGTGGCAACATCCAACCAAAGACAACATGTTTGTCGCTCAGTGAAACAATAAGTAAGAAATAATCACTGTGTCCAAGCTTGTCCTCCCAGTATTTCTGTATAAAAAAATCCCAAGATGAAATAATTATGATCCCTTCAAGTGGTCCCGACTGATCATGACTAATTTTAACTGTCACGCAGTAATATTCAATAGTGCTCCCCTAATTGGATCTGTGCTGGTTGTTTCCTCCTCCTCCATCCTTTTCCTATCCAGCAATGTTGACCCATTTGTGTAGATTAAAGACTTCAGCGCACTTTTCAGACTCTTTCAACTTTTCCACATTTTATCAGATTTCAGACTTACTTTGCAAATATTTTTTTTCCTTTTGCCTATCAGTAATATCTCATCGAAAATAATGTTTCAGGGTTAACCCTAATTTACGAATGTACATAGAAAAAAATAAAAAATAAACCTTATAATGTGTCAAATTCTTGGCACAAAAAGTAAGAAAATTAGTGTTTGGTAGATTATTTCTTTATTGTAACAATCCTTCTTGACAATAAATCTTATAGGCACCTGATTGACAGCATCTGGGGGTAGAAGCTCAAAACAAGTGTCAATAGCAATGGCAAAACAAGCTGTTTGGCAGAAAAGATATGGACGTTTTTCATGCGCACAACCCACATACTCAGCTCAACTGATCATACCACAAATGCTCGTTCCTTACAAATGTGACACATTTAAAATGAAAATTAACAGGCTTTCCAGCACAGCCTGGCCCTTGCCTTCCCTTCTCTGCTCCGTCTGAGATTTCTCCCATAGACAAGGATTTTTCCAGTAGAATTTCAACTAGACAAGGAGTTGTGAATAACAATGTTTTTCTGCACTGTTTTAGTCTGCCTAGCAATGGCAGTGGAGGAAGTGAATGAAGCCAGTCCGTGTTGACAAGGCTTCCAAATTAAATTAAATTTGTCTCACAAAACCTGCAGGACTTTTTTATTTCCTATAGCCATCTCGTTCAGCTCAATACTTCTCTCCTCCCAGTAGAGGATAGTTGTTTACAGCACACGCAACTTCCGGTTGGCTTCTTAGCTTAGCCTCCTTCACTACATACGTCACGGACAAACTTTAGTGATTAGGTAAATCATACCCAATTGTTTTAAACTTCAACAGTCCATRCCTCCAGCAAGCTATTCCTTCACAATAGCCGAGAGTTCAGACCCTCTGTAGGAAGCAAAGCGAAGAACAAGAGGATAGTTTTTACCAGGCTAGCTTTCCAGCTTTGTTACAACAAAACAAATAATCTACCAAATAAAAATTTACGTTTTGTACTACAATGGTGCATGTTTTAGGTGCTGCCTGGGTTCAACACAGCTGAACCTAAGGAATGCTTAATTAGTAGGCCTCCACGGCTGTAAGCCATCAAGGTCTGCAGAGGCTGTTTCCTTAAAATGCATCTTATTCCTCATGTTCAATTTTTAAAAAATCTTTAAAAATAGCTAAAGTTAAAAAAAAAACAGCTGAAGTGACGTTTATTTATTAAATTTCTTAGGATTTTAGGTCTAAAGTGCCAATATTTCCACTTTTCGTATTTGTTAAACTTTATTCTAGAAAGTTAAAGTTGAAGAGAAGTTTATTTTTTTTCCCCATTTGGTTTGTTTTTAATGAAAAATAACCTTTAAATATTTTCATGGAGACACAAGTGTTTGTCATCCTTTTGTTTACGTGAAACACACTTCTGTTACTGTAAGCCTGAACATATCTGGTGAATAATGTGTGTTTTAAATTCCACTGACTTCTTCTTTCCGAGTAACATTAAAACACTTTAGGTAATTTATAGCTGAATGAGTGATGCAAAAGCTATGTGCACGGTTCTTCTTTAAAAAAATTTCACAGCACGCAGCAGCAGTTTTAGTTTTCTCAAATCAGCTATCATTTTCCAGACGCCTAGGAGAATAAACAGATTGTCAGAGTATACAAATCCTGTTTCATTCTGCTGTAGAGAATGTTCACTAATCCTGACCTGACAAAGTTGCGGCTTTAACTTCTGCATTTTTTTCTGTACATGTATGGAGGTGCAAAATACTTTGAGTTTTCTCAGTCCTTCTTTTTTATTTTGTTGAGTGGGGATGGATGATTTACATCTCTATTTTTTACGGATCAGCCTAAGAATTTTTTTTTCCAGAAGGTTAAACTATTATAATGAAGAACACTGAGAGAGTCTGATCATTTATGTCTCACATTYAAAATGTTTTCAACACAGGCTAAAGGGATTAAAAGTACTTCACGCATGGCTGCTCGCCTGGTTTTGCAGTAACTACAGCACTGTCATCAGGATGTAAATAAAAGTGGTTGCCCTAAAAATCTTAGCAGTGTTTAAAACTTAACGATACATTTAGACTTTGGGACTTTTTAAAATTTCTTTTCTCTGAAAAAATACTTTATCTGGTTGTGCATTTTCTGTTTTTAAAGCCACTTTGCTAAAAAAAAAAGTGGAGGTGTTCAATTTTAATACTACTTAAACATGCATTTGCAAAAAATAAGTTTCCAAGGTTTTGCCATTTGACAGCGAAATAACTTAAGAATAATGAATAATAAAAAGCAGCCTTGACTCTGAACACACGTTTTGGCATACTTTTACAGACCAAAGTGCAAAAGAGTGCATTCCATTACATTTACAAGAAAGAGCCATCAACACAGAGGTGCTTTTTAAGTGTCCTGCAACAGCTTGATGGGTAATTTAATTCTACTGGGCTCTGAAACACCAACTTCTCAAATGCCATGAAGTCTTTAGTGCGAGTTTAGCTGCACCACTTTTAGTTTGCAATCATAAAATCACATTATTTTTGGGTTGAAACTTGTTGATCATGAACTTTTACTTTTGATTTTATCAGCCCATGGCTTTTAAAAATCAWCTATTTATGTTTTCATAGTTATTTCAGTAATAAGAAACAATGTTTAATGGTTTTGTTCAAATGCTGAAACCCTTTCATGTGGAATTCAACAGGGCAGRTGACTGGGTCCTTTCCTTTTTGTGAATGACATTAGAGAATACTTCAACAATTGTGTATGCAGATGATAAAACAATTTATATATCTTCTGACAGTTTGGATCAGGTAAATAAAGTGTTACAACAAGAACTATTGTCTGTTTCTGRGTGGGTGAAGGAGAACATATTACAGCTCTGTGTTGCAAACAAATTGTATGGTACTGGGCTCTAAATATTCCATTAGATGAACTCACAAAACTCTGAACTAGTAGATTAAGTCTCAGATAGCCTCACTAACCCAGCTTATGGGGGAACCCCTCACAGACAATGGCGGTGGACGTGCTGAACCCGGTCAGTATGGACACGGTGAACGACGCWCCGATGGCCAGACCGTCGATGAAGTTGTGCAGCGCGTCGCTGAGGGTAATCATCCACGCCACCGCCTTGATGCTGGTGATGTGTTGGCCACGAAGCCAATGGCACATTACACCAGACACCTGGACATCCTGGCAGAGTGACACCATATGTGGTCATGGCAAAACAAACATGAGGTTTGGTAAAATGGTTGAAGTCAATTTAGTTAACGGATCGACAGGATTACTGCAGTCTGCTGCAAGAAAGCTAATAAAATAATCTGTTCTGGAATTAGCGGGTATTAATCTTTGAAGTCAACCCACTTGTAGGTGGCTGCCACTGCCAATCAACATTAGCTAACACATACAAATGCTGCATGTTTACCCATTTAACAGATATTAATTAATGTGGTAATAGCCAGAGTTATTATAGTTAACTAAATAACAAAATTTGAAATTGAAAAAACATTTTAGTTAACTAAAATAAATAAAAACTGTAATAAAACAAGAAAACAATAACCAACTAAAACTGTATAA
>NW_013954330.1:7592-8957 GCF_001266775.1 Austrofundulus limnaeus | reverse complement strand
ACACACACACAGACATTAATGAAGCTATATTTTTCGTCAGTGGATCATCTTTTTGGTTAGCTGCTCATAACTGTTGATTTGGGTCGATTTCAAGTTAATCAGTTGTGGATGCACATACAACAGTAACTTTGAGTTTTATTAAAATCCATCCAGCAGTTCATTTACAGATGTTTTGGTAACACACACTTTTGTTCTTCTATCCTCATGGGGACTTTGCATTGACTTCCATTCTTTTACCGGTTGTTTCTAAATCCTAACCCTGACACCTTTCCCTAAACCTAACCACCCCAGTACATACCTGACCCAGAATCTAGCCTAAACTCAATCCCAAACCTAACCCCTGACCCACCAATGGTGTTTCCTCTTGTCCCCATTAGGAACAGTGGGTCCTCATCAGGATGTTTACCAGGAAAATAGTAAAACATTGTCCCCATCAGGTAGAAAAAACGTGTACGTACACAAACACAAGCAAACAGTATGACATTATGACCATTCAGGTGTTAATTACACCAATATAGGAAGCATAAGAAGCATAAACCAGGCTTCCGGTTTACTGCCCAGCTGATTACAGTTTATCTCAAATAAAAAGAACCTGAATACAAAACAGTACCGGTGTGTGCGGGGGCTCAAGGTTCAGGCTGCTTTTATCAGAGGTGATTGTGGCAATYCTGGTCAAAACGACAGAGTCCTTTCTCCCCCACATGTCTCCGTTATGAACGTAGTTTTCCTGAGTTGCATCAGTAGGAGTGAAGTGGCTGTGGCCATGCTTGAAAAACAGACAGAAGCATCGGTTTTAGAGATCCTCATCTGCACTCTGGAAAGTTCCTTTCTAAATCAGATTTTCAGTCACTGTTAAATATAAACTGTTCATACCTCGTCATTGACAACAGCTCTTTATTATGAAAGGAAAGACTAAATGTTTAAACCAGGTCAAACACGATTTTTAAAACTTATACAAGGTCACTTTAAAATGGTTGAGATGTAGAGCATAAGCAGAAAAGGAATCCGTGTTGTTTTTCCTCTTTGGGTATCACATAAACAGCCAAGTGATGGAATCCTGTCAGGTGTGTGTGATAGAAAAATGTCTTCATCAGCAGTTCTCTATCAGGCAACACGGTTACTGCAGAAAAAAAGCAGGTCAAGAAAGTCTGTTTTCAATCTTATCTAAGGAATGGGCTAATTTTGAGATCAAATATAATATAGCTCAAGGTTGGTGCTGTGTAAGTCATTTTGACATGAGCAGACTGACGCCAAGATGTTTTGTTTTTCAATTACAAAGTTTAAAGGGATCCATGATCAGTTGTAACATTAGACTTTATTTGATAAACATATATTTTAACTATAAAATAATGACTAAAAATACTG
>NW_013954330.1:3399-7582 GCF_001266775.1 Austrofundulus limnaeus | reverse complement strand
GCTTTAGCGTTAGCCACGACGCTATCACCATATATACTGTATGTAACCATATATATGTATTAGCTCAGCACTTCACATTCTCCTTTCGTCAATGAGGTCCTCCATCCACATGACAGAGAGGGGAACGCAAAAATTACTCAGCCTGCAACTGAAAATATGGATGGAGGCAATGGTTCATTAGGTCATTAGGGTTAAAGTTGTGAAAGTAAGAAATATTTGTTTACAAAAGTTTTAATTTTAGACATTTCAAACGTCCATATATGACATCAGCTGTCATGTGAACACTGCATGGAACAATCTTCTACAATCACAAAACTCGATTGTGATTGTGRAAAACACTGTAATAGATATCAGAAATATAAAAATATAAAGTCCAACTTATAGCTTCAAATGCTAACTATACTAATAATTGTATGCAATWCTATTACTTTGATACTTTTCATTTTGGCTCATATTTTGCTACTTGTWYRTGTARTTTGTTACTTTAGGCTTTTTTGCTAGTCTGCTAGTTTTAGAAAATATTTTGCTAGTGTTAAACTAGTGTTTAGTTACTTTTAGCTCGCTATGTGCTACTTTTACTTTTCGCTTAGCTCTTTCAAGTGTTTTGCTGTTGTTCTGTTCATCCTATCTTTTAGCATCAATTCTGCTCCTTTTAGCTTCTGTTTTCTTTGCTTGAACTTGAATTCAGTTTTAGCACATTCAGCAAATTTCATTAGTCATTCAAGAATACATCTTTCAAAGTACATTTACGAGCCAATGCACTTCCCGTTGTTAAACTTTCAAGTTCAAGTCATAAGCTCATGATAACATCATCAAAAGCCAAGTTAGCCAATAAAACAAATGAGCCAAATCTATAATATGATAATATCTCTGTAATAAAAGAGAAGTTTTTTGCACGTACCAAACGCACAGTGGTACTTACCTCATGGTCAACACGGAGAGACATCTTCAGTATCTTCTCGACAAAAAAAAGAATATAAAATCCTCCAAATATCCCAACTGCATTCGCTACATAGTTATCTGCTTTAGGATCAAAACCCAGGGCCTGTGGATTAACAGGAGAAAGTTAGTAGAAGGTAAAATACCACTTGTTCGCAACTTAATGGTTTCAGTTTTTTACAAACCCTTCAAAAGCATTTAGAATATTATTTTGGTATAATAAATAGTTCCACAACATTTACATAAAATTTCACTAACCTCTGGTATGAGCTGAAGCACGGCGTTGGAGAAGAGCGTCCCAATGGCCAGGCCAATAAAGTAAGTCAGCACTTTGGGGAAATAGGGCTTCTTGGTGAAAGGGATCAGCAGGAGACCYAGCAGAGATGCCAGATTGATTACAGTGACAGCCAAAAAGCCATAACCCCACACTGTGAAGACAGAGGAAAAAATAGGTAACAAATTCTAGGAGCTAATATTAGAAGGTAAAATTAAAACTGAGTTTGTATTTATTTTCTTTAGCCTATTTATTGTATAAAATACACACTAGAATGGTAGCCTTTATGAGATGTTTGACCCAGGGGTGCCAGAAAAATAACTGGCACCCTCCACCCCACCACCACTGCCCCCTTGTTTAGAAAGTTTTATCCTCGAGTCTGGAGCTTTTCCTTGGTGTGCATTTGTTTTTATTTAGCTATTATTTTTTAATAGCTATTTCGGATTATTGGAACATTTCCATCTCCATCTTCTTCCGCTCATCCGTAGTCGTGTCGCGGAGGCAACAGGTCCAGGAGAGAAACCCAGACATCACTCTACCCAGTGACACTTTCCAGCTTGTCCTGGGGGACCCCGAGGTGTTCCCAGCCCAGAGAGGATACATAATCCCTCCAGCCAGTCCTGGGTCTTCCCCGGGGCCTCCTATCAGTAGGACGTGCCTGGAACACCTATAAAGGGAGGTGTCCTAACCAGATGCCCGAACCACTACAACCGACTCCTTTCAATGTGGAGGAGCAGCGGCTCTACTCCYAGCTCCCCCCGGATGACGGAGCTCCTCACCCTATCTCTAAGGCTGAGCCCGGCCACCCTACGAAGGAAYCTCATTTCGGCCGCCGGTATCCAGGATCTCATTRTTTTGGTCATGATCCATGCCTCATGACCATAGGTGAGGGTTGGAACAAAGACRAGTAAATCGAAAGCTTTGCCTTTTCACTCAGCTCTTTCTTCACCATGACTGACCGGAGCAATAAGAACACTTATTTGCTTACAGTTTTGGTGACCCCTTGGCTGAACTGAAATCGGGAGCCTTATTCCTGAGGAAAAAAAGTGTCGTTAGGACACATGAAAAAGAAAATCTTGATCACTCAGAAACAGAGAAACTTTTAGCAATGTTACCTGTTGGACTATGGACAAAAAGCATTACTGATGTGGGCATGCTGGACGTGGATGTGGACCCTGTGAAAATTGTTTTAAAACAAGGCACACTCCCTATTTTTCATCCGCAGTACAGTTTAAAGACTGAACAGATTCAAGGGTGTAAAAAAACAATAAGGGGTTTATTAGACAATGGGGTTCTAGACCCTACTTTGTCTCTGTGGAACACATCCATTTGTCCGGTGCCTAAAGCAAACAGAACTGAATATCGTCTCGTTCAAAATTTGCGACCGATAAAGTTGTTGTGCCAACAAACTTTGACACTCCAAACCCTTATGTCATGGCATATGCAATCAAACCTGAACATAAGTTTTTTACTTGCAATGATCTGGCGAATAGCATCCCGTTGCACACTGAAAGTCAAAACCTGTTCGCATTTACCTACAATCACAACAATATCAGTTCACGAGGCTGCCACAAGGGTTTATTGATTAACCATCAATTTTTAATCATGTCTTGAGAAAAAAACTGCAGGAGTTGACTCTCCCTCCAACAACCCTTCTTCTGATGTATGTAGATGACATCCTGATCGCTGGAGAGGATTCAAAAAAGTCTTTTAGAAGCAACAGACGTGGTTCTGAAGCACTTGGCTAAGTGTGGTTTTAAAGTTTCCAGACAGAAGTTGCAGATTGAAAGTGAAAGTGACACTTTCTTAGGGAGAGTGGTGTCAGGTGAAGGGTTTCAGTTGACTGACAAACAAAAAACTTCTATTTTGAGCTATTCCAAGCCTAAGACATGATGAAATTTCTTGGTTTGGTAAATTACAGTGTCTTTTGTGCCTGAGTTTAGCAGTAAAGTTGCTCCGTTAAGGGATTTGATTTCAGCTGCAGGGTACAGAAATTATTCATCTTCTTTAATCTGGTCTGAGGAGGCAGACAAGGCTTTTMTGCAGGTGAAGCAAGACCTAGCAGGTGCGTGTGCATTGCAGAGTCCAGATTACTCGAAGCCATTCCATATAGACGTTGACGAAAAGGAGAGTTTGCAAATGCTGTGCTGTTTCAAAAAGGTGATGATAAGATCAGACGGATTTTGATGTACCACAGTTCAAACTTAGATCACAATGAAAGAGGGCATCCACCTTGTGTGAGACATGTTGCAGCTATAACTAAAGCTATAGAAAAAACATCACATGTGACCATGGGAAATCAGGTGATTGTTCATACTCTGCATGATGTGAAATCTTTTGATTCTCAGGCATTCACATTTTCATCATACAGAACAGAGAATGTAAAAAAAATTATTGGACAGACCTCATATTCATTTCACAACTAAGGGGGTGAACGTTGCTTCTCACATGACGACTTGTCAGGATCACAGTTGCACAGAATTGACGAATCAAGAAATGAGAGTTCATGACAACATTTTTAAGGAACCTCTGCACAAAGCTGACATGACATTATTCACTGATGGCCGTTCTCACAAGACTGACGGGGGTTCTCTTATTGCCTCATTTGCTGTTGTGGCAGAAAAACGGAAAGAATGATGAAGAAACTAAGAAACTAATATTCAGTTCTGCTTGGCTTAAAAAAACAGAGAAAGTTTATAGCAGGGGTGGGCAATCCTGGTCCTCGAGGGCCGCAGTCCTGCAGGTTTTATGATTTTCCCTGCTCCAACACACCTGATTCAGACATTGAATTACCAAGTTCTGCAGTATGGAGGACCGACACTGATATAACTAGAAAAAAAAGGCAGAAATATATAAATGGACCAATAAATAAATTCAATTTAAAATGCACCAATTAAATTTAAAAAGGAGAGCTTTACCTCACATTTTATAATTTAATTGACCTTCATATTTATTTTTCCAACTTAGTTC
>NW_013954330.1:0-3389 GCF_001266775.1 Austrofundulus limnaeus | reverse complement strand
GGGTTTGAAAGCCACTGGGACATCATGTTTAGAAAATAAACATCTCAGTTTCTCCGAAACACCCGCAGCATACGGAATAACCACTGGTTTGGGTCTGGGTTTGGCTTTTTAAGTCCACTCTTTAAGTAGCTAGCTAGTTTGTAGCTACAGTAGCACTGATTTTAGCTTGTAACTACGATTTTACTCGTTTTAGCTCTTAGCTCTGCTTTTGCTTCTTGTAGTTCCACCTTTGCCAATTTTAACTTATAGCTCCAATTTTACACATTTTTGCTTGTAGCTACAGTTTTGCTGATTTTAGTTATTCATCTTCAACAAATAACAGTTATTCAGCACTCAGCATCCACTGAATGTTTATAGAAAATGCTCATTTCTCTGGTCCTTTTTCCTTTTTATGAGCAAAAAGACAAGAAAACCACGGGCACATCCAAAGAGTTCTGTTTAACCGCCGTGGATGGAAGTGGTACCACCTCTCTGTCACGTAACAGAACCCCCTGAGACCTACTGATTATCTAAATTTAAGTTAAGAAAAGAAACCAACGTTAGGGCGAAGTGACTCACCAGAGTAGTCGACAGGTGGCAAATTCTCAGTGGTGGTGTAGGGGCAGGAGGGCAGCAGCACCTGGGTCAACACAGCAGGGCAGATCCTCCCCAGATGTTCCACAGTCAGCTCAGAGACATTACTCAACCCAAAGTGGGACAGAATCTGCTCCGCTGACTGACACTGAGGAGCAAAAACATCTCATTCTTCAAGATTTTATTTGGTCCAGTTTGTGCTCATTTTAAAATTTTAATGTCCCGTTTGTGAAATATTTTTCTGGAGACTTAGTGAGACTGAAACTGATAAAAGAGCTGAATAATCCCCCAGCACTGAAAGGCAAAGATGATTATAAACTGTTGGATTCTACCCTGTTTGTCTGTTAGCTAAATATCTTGTGAAACACTGGATAGACGTTAATGAAATTTCCTGGAAACAATCATCGGGTGCATATACACCTCCACCAGAATCAACATTAGCAAACACATGGATGTGCCTCAGTCAGTTCTACAGACACTGAGCTGAAAATGGATGTGGTAGTAGCTGAGAGTCATTCACAACACATGCAGTGAGCATGACATTTCTGCAGGCTAAATACCTGATGACTGTTGTTTAAAAACCTGGGCAGTGTGCAAACTTTTTGAGGAATGTTTGGCCTTTAATTCATAAAACTACRGAATGTGAAGCTGCAAAACATCAAAACGTGAACAAGCACAGAAATTTTAAATATACAGTGTGCAACCAAAAACTGATGCATTTAACAAGAAAAATAAATAACACTATGATTTCATCATGTCTCTCCAGTAAATGGGTCAAATTTAAATGCAAAGCAGGTCAGATTGTTTCCATACCTCTTGGTCTTCCAGGGGATTTCCTCTACTTATTAAATCAGACCTTCTGGCTGAGATCAGCAGCAGCAAATCTTCCAGGTTYTTCGTGGTGACTGATTTATTCTCACCATAATAAACTAAAATGTTCTCCAGGAACTCGCGTCCGTCCTGGTCGGTCACCTTTAAGCACCMGGACGCTCCAATGAAAGCTAAAGCGCACGTCAGGAACCATTTCAGGTGAAACATCTCGACTTGTCAGCGCTGAGGGCTCCTCTGAAAACAAACCTGCCCTCCGAGCATTTATTTATGTCAGCCTCAATGGTTTGAATCCGTGCAGTTTGAACACAGCTGCGACCCCGCGGCTCCAGAGGGCTTTAAAGTCGGCTTTCCTGATGCTGAGCGGCTCTGCCTGCTCCGCTGAGGTGGAGGAGGTTCAAAGATCAAACATGAAGCTAAAAAAAAAAAAAAAAGGAAGGTGAGCGACCGDACGAGCGCGTGCATATGCGCGCGCTGTTCCCATTGCGCTCCTCTGTCTCGGGCTTTCACTCTTTAGTTTATTTTGACGTACGTTCCTACACGCACACTTTAGGACAGGTGCAGCGCTGTGTTGTTGTTGTTGTTGTTGTTGTTGTGATGCGACACACCTTCGGAGGAAACAGGTGGAATGTGTGGCTGCTCTCTGTCAGCTAGAAATTCAAGTTTGACTCACTTAACTGGAAGAAAATAAATTGTTGAATTGTTCTGTCGCCCCCTGGCGGCAGCGCAGGACCACTGCAGGCAGAAAGTAACCTGTTTCATCGCCACATCCCACCATTACTTAGTTAAAAAAAACATTCCTTAAAATACTTCCTCATGAGATATTTTGCTGACAATGTCAAGCTCAATAGGTAATGCTAAAGTTTGGAGCTAAAATCTAACGAAATGAGTTGCACTGAACCAGGGTTGGCTCTAGCCAATTTAGCGCCCTAGGCAAGATTTCAGGTGGTGCCCCTTGTGCYGTTTTCTAAATCATTTTTCAGACATTCACATTCCAAATCAAATAGTTTTGTCTTTGATATCATTTTTTTTATCTTTAGAAAACAAGTTGTGCGATGAAAATAACATTAGAATTTGTTTGAAACAGAAAACCTGAAGTCCACCTCAAATCTGCAAACGTCTACAAGAAACAGCAGCTGTGGAGGGAAGCTGTTTAGAGGGGCATTCGCTACTCCCCTGGGCAATTTATTAAAAGATCTACTTAAAACTGAATTTCCCAGACAATTGAAAAACATTATATTAATTTGGGGGGTTAATAAAACATCATCAGTTAGTACTTTAACCCGAACTTTACCTGAAATCATAACTGAAACTTTTAAAATCCTTATTTTGTTTGCTGTTTTCTCGGTGAGCACCAGAAGTTAGTCTTGACTGCATCATATAATACGTTTATCACAAAGTATCCTCTGCACAGTGTAATACCTCATGTAGCAACAAAGCAGCTGAGAAACCCACAGAACAACCAGGACGTCCAGTGATTTCCTACAATTTTAATTAAAAAAAGTCCAGTTGTCTGTGTCCAAGTGGTTACTGGCAAATGTTTTTACACKATGAGTTTACACATTCTGTTAGTGCTCAGATTCTGTATTAGGGATCAGTTTTAGCTACTACCATCTGCYACTAATATCTGCAAAATTGGTTGGYTTWYYGCCATTTTTGTGTATTTTCAGCTCAGTAAGCTATGGCCGCCATTTTGACTTGGATTTAAACAGTCATCAGTTGTAAACGTGCATCCAATGGTGATTTTTTTCAGGGTTTCATGTCAAGTGACTCATGAGATATTTTGCTAACAYATAAACCAAGACACAAGCAAAAACTATCACCCGCCTTTGAATTTTGGCTGTAATATTATTGTCAGAGGTTTGTAGTAACTATTCATTTCGTTACACAGTACTTAGATATATTTTCAAGTACATTAWAGAGCTCTGATTATTGTTAAATAGGTTGTAAAGAACTGCAAATGCTTCAGTAAAAGCAAGTGTGGGTTT